>NW_026095913.1:2671587-2718018 GCF_023614345.1 Adelges cooleyi
ACTGCTGTTGTTTTCCAAAAAAAACATCGCTATTTGCGTCATACTTTAATAACTCGGTTTCCATAAAGTTTGAATAGCATGTATTAAATAATGTATATTTTATTTATTTGATTGCTCCTTTAACACACTAAAATCCAACTAAAGTAATTGAAAATGCTTAAAAAAAAGAAAAATTTTAAATTAGATTTATTATAAAAAAACTGAGTCCTATATTTTATGAATCATCTGTATTTGCCATAATACATACATTTGACATATCTTTACTATTAATTTGTATGCCAACCTCTTACGCAGAATATATCATTAGCTGGTGCAAATGAAAAATACATTTAATGTAGAAACACGATTAATTTCTAGTTGGCTTAACTAAATGATTTGTTAAAACCACTTTTACTTAGTTTTTTGAACTAGAAATATATTGAGCCCCCATAATTAGCGTATTTTTATTGAGACCAAATTTTAATAACTCGATCCAACTAGAAATGTAAAGTGCCGTTATATTAACTATAGTTTTAATTTGACCAACTTTGTATTTTCAGATGGTAACTTAATCTCTTTAATATTTAAGTTCAATAATATATTTAACATTTCGATTCATTGTGTTCGAAATAATTCAGGAATATTTGAAATAATGGACAATATTTTCATGCTACGATAACCAAAATTGTTTACTGCTAACGAAATGTTTTAAAAGCCTTAGGTGTTTTTTAGATAAACTGCTGTTGTTTTCCAAATAAAATTGCTGTTTGCGTCATACTTTAATAGTTCAGTTTCCATATAGTTTGAATAATATTTGTTAAATAATGTATATTATATTTATTTGAATATTTTTTTGACATAAATATCCAAATTTAATTGTTAATGTTTAAAAAAAACTAACAATTAGAATTCTTTTAGTAAAAAAAAAATGGGTCCTAAATTTAATGAATCATATGTATTCACCACAAAACATATATTTGACATATCTTTACTATTTGTTTGTATACCACCCTCATATGCAAAATAATTTAATAGCTAATGCATATCTAAAATATATTTAATGTAGAGACACTATTAATTTCTAGTTAGCATAATTAAATGATTTGTTAGAACCACTTTTATTTAACTTTTTAACTAGAAATATATTGAACCCTACCATAAGCGTATTTAAATTTAGACCAAATTTTTAAACACTCAGTCCAACTAAAATGTATTTTGCCGTTATATTAACCATAGTTAGAGTGGGACCAATTTTGTATTTTTCAGAGGGTAACTTAATCCCTAACATTTCGTTTCATTGTGTTTGAAAAATATCAGGAATATTTGAAATATTGGATAATATTTTTATGCAACGATAACCAAAGTTGTTTACAGCTAACGAAATGTTTAATCAGCTTTGGGTGTTTTTAGATAAACTGCTGTTTTTTTCCAAATAACATTGCCATTTGCGTCATACGTTAATAGCTCAGTTTCCATATAGTTTGAATAATATTTGTTAAATAATGTATATTTTATTTATTTGAATGTTCTTTTAACACACTATTATCCAAATTTAGTAATTAAAAAAGGTTAAAAAAAAGAGAAATTTTAAATTAGATTTATTATAGAAAAAATGGGTCCTATATTTTATGAATCATCTGTATTCACTTTAAAACATTCATTTGACATATCTTTACTATTTGTTTGTATACCAACTTCCTACGCAGAATAAATTATTAGCTGGTGCAAACCTAAAATATATATAAAGTAGAAACATGATTAATTTCTAGTTGGCTTAACTAAATGATTTGTTAGAACCACTTTTACTTAGTTTTTTGAACCAGAAATATATTGAACCCCTACCATAAGCGTATTTAAATTAAGACCAAATTTTTAATAATTAGCCCAACTAGAAATGTATTGTGCCGTTATATTAACCATAGTTTTAATTTGACCAACATTATATTTTTCAGAAGGAAACTTATTCCCCTAATTATCAAATAAATAATATAATTAACATTTTGATTCATTGTGTTCGAAATATATCAGGAATATTAAAAATATTGGACAATATTTTATGGTACGATAGTAAAAAAAAATGGGTCTTAAATTTAATGAATCATATGTATTCACCATAAAACATATATTTGACATATCTTTACTATTTGTTTGTATACCACACTCCTATGCAAAATAATTTTATAGCTAATGCAAATCTAAAATATATTTAATGTAGAGTCACTATTAATTTCTAGTTGGCATAATTAAGTGATTTGTTAGAACCACATGTACTTAACTTTTTAACTAGAAATATATTGAGCCCCTATAATAAGCGTATTTTAATTTAGACCAAATTTTTAAACACTCAGTCCAACTAAAATGTATTGCGCCGTTATATTAACCATAGTTAGAGTGGGACCAATTTTGTATTTTTCAGAGGGTAACTTAATCCCTAACATTTCGTTTCATTGTGTTTGAAAAATATCAGGAATATTTGAAATATTGGATAATATTTTTATGCAACGATAACTAAAGTTGTTTACAGCTAACGAACTGTTTAATCAGCTTTGGGTGTTTTTAGATAAACTGCTGTTTTTTTCCAAATAACATTGCCATTTGCGTCATACGTTAATAGCTCAGTTTCCATATAGTTTAAATAATATTTGTTAAATAATGTATATTATATTTATTTGAATATTTTTTTGACATAAATATCCAAATTTAATTGCAAATGTTTAAAAAAAACTAACAATTAGAATTCTTTTAGTAAAAAAAAATGGAACCTAAATTTAATGAATCACCTGTATTCACCATTATTTTTTTTAATGTTTTGAACTAGATATATATTGAGCCTCTATAATAGGCGTATTTTAATTAAGAACTAATATTTAATACTCAGTCCAACTAAAAATGAATTGTGCTCTTAGAAAAACCATAGTTCTAGTAGGTTTTGAGTATTTCATGATAGGTATAATTACAGACCATTTTCTTTAATCCTGTTATTCTCCAGTTACGCTTAGCCAATGTTTTTTTTATTGTATAATTACATTTATATATATTATATACAATTATATTATTTTGTAGTCAAAAACTGTTTAAACTTTCAGTCATGATCATAAAACAAAATATATTAAATTAAAAAAATAAAAATAAGTGGAAATCTACAAAACATTTTTTTTAGATATAGCTTAGGGGGATCTCGAACAATTATACTCTCTCACATATTATTACAACCTAGAAATTAACTACAGCTTTCGTAGTGCAATTTCTCCTTTTTTTTGGGAGGAGGGAATTTTCTTTAACAATAAAAAAATAAATCATAAAAATCCAATACCTAATCAGCTCTGCGCCTTCTACTGCAATCGTATCTACCGCTTTACTTATAAAAACTAATACGGCGGGGTCGGAGCAAAGCGGGGTCAAGGTATAGTGGGGATGAGGATGTCAAAGGTTTACATGAATTTTTAAATCTGAAAGTGATATAATCATATTCGAATAAACGCTTCTATGCAAATCAGTAGTTAGTATTTTCAAGCCAGTACAGTCCAAATAAAGAACAGTGTAAACCTGCAAAGTAAGAAAGTTTTATATTGAGGTGCTGTAATTACAAATAAGCATCAAAGCGTTAATTTGAAAGTGATTTTATCTGAGAGGACAAGGACAGTAGAGTATAAGCATATTGGAATCAAAACATAGAGGGAGGGGACAGGAGGTCAGAGGTCTGCAGGAATTGTTGTTAATAAATTGAATAAAATGTGGAGTGTAGTATTTTTTTTATCTGCGCTCATTTCCCGACCACACATTCCCTCCAATCTTTAGTTTAAAACTCTTATAACTTTATAATTAGTTATCCGAAACTCTATGAGATATTGAGTGGTTCATGATAAAAAAATCACCCTGTATATGTCATACAAAAAATTATTATTTTGTAGTTTGCCTTCTGTTGATTTATTTCTTTTTCTACAATTTACAGATATATAGGTCTATTTATTCAGTCTAATTTTAAGCTCTTGAGTCTAAAATGCAAAAAAATTCAATCCTTGTGGCGGGGAGGGGGTCGGGTTGCAGGACTATCGAAATTTGATTTGAGGCTGTTTATGAATAGAGGCATGCCTAATAAATGTTCTAAAAAAATTGCGCTTTGATAAGACCGTTTTTCGCTAAGCTCTAGTGAGTTAAAGTCGAAAAACCGTCAAAGTACCAATCGCAAACTATTTCGGATGTATAGAGATGATACTCGAGTAAACCGTTCCAAAGGAAAAAATATGTGACCGCTCTTTTAAGGTATTAGGTTTATTTTTCAAAGTTTTTCTCCAACAAAAGGTTACCGTCAAATGAGCCAACTTGGGGCATATGTGTAAAAAAATATACATTTAAATATAATATATTCGACCAATGCCCCAAATTACCCATAATGCCCTATGATGGCCCGTTTGACGGTAACAAAAGATTTTTAAGATAATTGTTTGTTTGTGTTAATGTCCCATTCTAGATATATTCTTTAGATGGGACACTATCGATAAACGTTGACAATATATGCATATATTTTGCACATGAGTAAACAGTATAATGTAGTATGTACGTAAAAAAATAACAGTAAGGAATTGCGTGTATTAAGTATGTCATACAACGCAAATAAAAATATTCAAAAGTATCTGTTGCTTAAAACAATTTGCACGGATCAACACCTACAGACATGGTACTGTTTGCATTCTTCAAGTAAATTTTCTTATATTAAGTACTGTGGTTGTTCGGAAAACCACTATTTGAATCACAGTCATCAAGCAAGAATACAATATTCCCATAACATTATAAAATCGTCATATTCCGTATCCAAGTTTATCGTTTGAACACTTAAAATGTATTCGAAAATCATGTTGCTATTTATTTGCATTGCATGGTACGTTTTGCAATGTCAATGTGCTGGTCAAGGCCCTAGTGAAAGTCAACTTGTAAGAATAACGAGTACTTATTATTTATTTTTAATACAAAATGCTGAGATAGTTGCTTAAAAATGTATAAAATGTAATGTATTGATTAGAAAAGTCACTTAATGTTTTAACCACCTACATTGCTGCACCGAAGAGTTTTTTAAGTAATATTTTCCCTTATAACCAATTATTGATAACAATAACAAAAAAATATACTTTAACTACTATACAATTTATGTTATAATGCTAAACAAATTCGCAAGCCATATAATATTACTGATAGTTAGGCATTTTTATTTAATTAAAGAAGGATTAGTTTTATTTGCAATGTGTTATGTACAATTAAATGACTAATTCTTATTCTTATAACAATAGGCTGTGGTAGTAAGAAAAGTCGATGAAATTTATCACAAAACGAATGGCATCAGCTACGATGACTTTTTTGAAGCTTTGCGCTATATACAAATTGTTACGGGAGCAAAAGCAACTATCCTCAGACGTGATGAATTTGAAAATACATTGGAAGGTAATAAATAATAGGACAATATTCAACAAATGTGTTAGCTAGAAACTATTAAATTGAGGTGCATTATTTACAAACAAGCATCAAAGCGTTAATTTGAAAGCGATTTTATGACTTTTATTAATAATAGTTTCTGTAGACTCGTGACCTCTCCGTCCTCTCTATGCTTTGTTTCCATTATAACTCGACCCACTGAACTAGTCCTTTTAGATTAAATCGATTTAAAATAAACGCTTTGATGCTAATTTGTAAACACTGCACCTCAATTTAATTCTTTTTTACTTTGCTCAGTTTGGACTTTATTGGTTTGAAAATACTGATCACTGATTTGCATCAAAGCTTTTATTCGAAAGTGATGTTATTACATATTCAGCTGTAATAATTCCTGTAAAATTGTTTCCTCTCCGTCCCCATATGCCCCAACCCCACTGTACTATTGTTAAATTTAGTTGGAATGGTCGGTGATTTATGTTTCAACCGTTTGTACTCCATAATTTAAATTATAATCGCTTATACTCAATAAAAATAATATTTTTGTATTATATACTTCTTCCATTAGAACAATCTCACACTAACTTTTTATACTTTATAAATTATATTTTTCATAGCTCTATTATTATTATATTTTACTAGATTGACAATAAACATAACAAAACGCATCTAAAAAACCTATACATAGATCCTTAATTTGTATACTTATTTCTTATATTTTTCTAAAGAATAATTGAGTCTGCAGCATTGAAATTAAAAGTAAATCTTATACTATATTGGAGAAAACAATAAAATATTATACTTACATATATTACTTATTAGTAAAAAAAAATTAAAGCCAGAAGCAGTGTTTATAACCAACTAGATAAAATTTGTGATTTACAGAATTGCTGTAATAACTAAAAATAAAAATATTGTAACACAATATTATAATTAATCTGATTTTTTATGAATATATTTAAAATTTTGTTCTTTCAGGTCGTCAATATACATTAACAGATTGTTTAAATCTAACGAGATTTATTGTAGGTGACGATACTCAGCAGGTAAATAAAAAACTAAAATTACTATATTACAGTTTAAGGGTTTTGAAGTGCAAAATGTGAATTATTGTTTTAGAAAATGAATCTTATGTTTATAATGTGTACATTACAATGTTTTAGTTGTAAATTTTAATATACATTTTAATGCCTATTTTTGTTCTGATAAAAAATAGGAATATGCAGAAACATTATTTTATAGAAATGCATGTCCGGGAAGTATAAACTTTGTTAAATTAAGTTTTGTCATTTTTGGTATAAGAGTTCAACTCAAAAAGGATATATCCATTCATAAAGAAGACCAATTGAAAGCGGATATTTTAAGTAATATACAATAAAATTTTTTTAATAAATATGTTGAGAAAAATGTTAAAAAACTATTGAAAAGGCATTTTAATAATAAAGTCTATCATTAATTGCACAACTATAAATTATATAATTTTTTATAAAAATTAAATTTAATATGTAATTTTACATTATTTTTCTTCAATTACGAAAATATCAGATAATAATTTTTTGCAAGTGGAAAACATATTTTTTCTTTAATATATTTGCTGTTGAATTGGTCTGCTTCGTTTGATTAAAAAATGTATAATACTTTGTGCTTTTAGAATACACTTTTCCTATTCAGACAAAAGAAGATGTTATTAGATCGATTATACAAAATTTTAATTTTGCAGTTTTAGAATAATACATGTATGTACTATGTAGTATGTCACATACAAAATTATATTCTTGATTGGAAAATAAACCATTTTGCTCTTATATTTCGTTAGTATTTATTTTATTGCTTCATATAAAAAAAGTTTTTTTTAAACAAAAAAATCTCTAAACAAAATTTTAAGAGTTTTTTAAAAGGTAAGTTTTAATATAATAATTGGTATTGAGATAACTAGAAAAAATATAATTAAACTTACTTTGGAATAGTTGAAAACTCATTTTTATACAACTCAAAAAAATATAATTCTATTTCTAAGCTCGATAATGATAAATAACCTATATAAAAAAAACACATAATCATTCATTGTTAAATATTACCATTAGCATTTTTCTAGGCTACAATACATTGTATTGATGTGTATTAATTATAAACCAATACATACAAGATATCTCATATAAATTTTACATTATTCGCGACATATATTTTATCCGGCGGTGGCCAGTTTACTCGGCCCATTCTAGATGTGAAAGTGATTTTATCCGAGAGGACTAGTACTGTAGAGTATAGACATAATGGAATCAAATCATAGAGGGGACGGAGAGGTCACCGGTCTTCAGGAATTATTATAAATAAAATCAATAAAATCACTTTAAAATAAATGCTTTGATGCTTATTTGTAAATACAGCACCTCAACTTAATACTTTCTCACTTTGCTGGTTTACACTGTGCTTGGTTTGGGCTGTATTGGCTTGAAAAGCATCTTATTCGCATCGAAGCGTTTATTCGAAAGTGGTTTTATCATCTTCAGATTAAAAATGTCCGGTAAACCTGTGACCTCACCGTCCTCATTATGTCCAGACCCCACCATGCTCTGCTTCTACTGTACTGGCTTTTAAGTTTTTCTATTTAAAATCATTTACAATTAATTACTTTGGAAAAAAATGTGTCAAAAAAACATTCAAATGAATATCATATACATTATTTAACAAATGTTATTCAAACTATTTGGAAACCGAGTTATCAAAGTAAAACGCCAATGGCAATGTTATTTGGAAAACAACAGTAGTGTATCAAAAAAACACCTAAGGCTAACAAAACAATTCGTTAGCAAAAACAAGTTTGGTTAGCGTTGCATGAAATTGTCGTTCAAATATTCCTATGATGTTTTAATCGCCGGAAAACTGTGTTTTTTTACAATTTTAGGATCTGAAAGTTATAAATTTGTCAGCATTTAGAATTCATATGTATTCATAGCATATTAAACGAAGTAAAAATCCGGCACTTCAGTATTGCTAAAATTGCCAGAAAACTGTATAAGATATTGTATAATTTAACATATACTCTTTAAATCATAAAAGAACTTCATGAAATCATCACAACATTTTATGGACATCTATTCAGAATGATACTAATTAGTTTTAATACTTGAGTACCATTTTTAGGATTTTATTTAATTTAATTTAATTCTTTATTTAAGTATTTTTTGGCTAAGTAAAATTGAAAACTGATATTAAATTCGCAATCACCGACCCCCACAACATATAATTTGACCACTTTGAAGTCTTTTACACAAAAATCCAGAAAAATGTTTTAGCTTTGATGTGGAGCAGTGATGCTATAGGTTTTACAATGAAGTGGCCTTTTTTATTATTTTGTTTGTATACACATTTACAATTTTTTTATTACTGGACCAATACCTTCGAACAGCAACTCTATAAATCACATACTTGATCAACTTAAATTATAGTTTAAATAGTTTATTTAACGTATTGACCTATTGTGTTCGAAAAATATCAGGAATATTTAAAACATTGGACAATAAATTCATGCTACGATAGCCAAAATTGTTTACTGCTAGAGTAAATATGGAAAACAATTGTGTTCTATATTTAATAAATCATCGGTATTCACCATAAAACATATATTTGATAAATCTTTATTATTTATTTGTGTACCACCCTCCTACGCAAAATAAATTAATAGCTGGTGCAAATCTAAAATATATTTAATGTAGAAACACGATTAAATTCTAGTTGGCTTGACTCAATTATTTGTTAAAACCACTATTACTTAGTTTTTTGAACCAGAAATATAGTGAACCGCTATAATAAGCGTATTTAAATTTAGTTCAAATTTTTAATAACTCAGTCTAACTAGAAATGTATTGTGCCGTTATATTAACCATAATTTAAAGTTGACCAACTTTATATTTTTCAGAGGGTAACTTAATCCCCTAATTTTCAAATTGAATAATATATTTAACATTTCGATTCATTGTGTTAGAAAAATATTTAAAAAATTTGAAATATTGGATAATATTTTCATGCAACGAGAACCAAATTAGTTTACGGCTAACGAAAAGTTTTATCAGGCTTAGGTGTTTTTTAGATAAACTGCTGTTGTTTTTCAAATAACATTGCCATTGCCTTCATATTTTTATGACCTAGTTTCTATATAGTTTAAATAACATTTGTTAAATAATGTATAATATATTATTTTGAATATTTTTTTGACAATTAAATATTCAAATTTACTAATTGTAAATGTTTCAAAAATAAAAAACTAAAAATTACAATTATTTTTATGTCCTATATTTAATGAGTCATCCATTTTCAATTTAAAACTAATATTTGAAAGACTTTTACTGTTTATTTGTGTACTACCCTCAGTGTTGGGAATTATCTAGATAATTTTATCTAGATAAAAAATTGTAATTAACATCTTATCTAGATAAAAAAAGTAATTCATCTTATTATCTTATTTAGATAAACAAATCGGTTATCTGAGGTAATTAATCTAGATAGAAATTGTAACTATTTTTTAAGTTATTTATTCGTGGGTTTTACAAAAACAGGTTTCGGGATCCGACGAAACGCATAATGTAGTCCTAGCCTAAAAATATTAATATACCTATGTCATAATGAATAGTGATTAGTGATATAAAAATTGGTTGGCTTGTTAGACAAGTCCAATATTCCATTGTAATCCAATGTATTTTAGTCGATTATACAAAACGTCTTTTACCTATTTTTAATAGATAGAAGTAGATAAGAGTTATATATGTATTATCGTATAATTTATTATTTATATTCGTAGTTCTCGACTACAGTGCTCAGTTTTTATTTAATGTTGATAATTTTTTCCCAGTACTCTCGAAATAATTACTAGTGCTATATAAAACGTGTTTATAAGAATTTTTACGATAATAATTTCAAGATTAACATTGACCAAAATCCCAACAAAAAAAATGGTTGAAAGTGCAGGTGTTTATTTGAGCAGAATGGTTATAAATTATATTTTACAAATATATATACATGTCAGGCGAGTCCTGTATCAGTAACTACATATAGGGTAAAGAGTAAAGACTATAAAAGTAAAATAGTAAATAGTAATACAAGTCCAATAAACAATGAGCCGTTTCCAAAAAGTTATTTGTATTTTCAATCAAAATAAAATAACAAAACCTTGTAATAAACATTTTAAACATAATGTTGGCTCTCCGTAGTCCGTAGACCGTATGTGGCCAAAACGATAGTTAAGCCTCAAAGAAGAACAATATGTTTATAAATAGTTTCAACCGATAATGAAATGTCCCGTCACCGATTATCGAGTTTGATAAACTCGTATTTACTTTTTATACCTATTTATACTATTACTGTTGCCTACATAAAAGATGACATAAACAGAATACATGAAAATAATAAATGACAAATGAACAGAGTAGCCATAAATCACGAAATCTAATATAAGGAAAATTTGCTCTTTGACGTAACTGTCCATTTCTTAGTACCTACGTCTTATTGGTTATTAAATTATTCTGTAATCTGTGAAAATACTTTGTTTCACTCATACATTTTCGTATAACATTTTATGAAGGTTAAAATTTAATTTATCTATTTTTCATCTAGATAAAATTGTATTTATCTTTATCTTTTAGCTAAATAAATGTTAAATGAATAATTTAATATCTTATCTAGATGATATATAACTCAATTATCCGTTATCTTATCTAGATAACTTTATAGTTATCCTTTCCCAACACTGACTACCCCCCTACGCAGAAAAATAAAATAGCTGGTGCAACCTAAAATATATATAATGTAGTGACATGATTAATTTATTTTGGCCTAACTAAGTGTTTTGTAGAAACAACTTTTTCTTTAGTTTTTGGAACTAGAAATTTATTAGGCAACTTTAATAAGCGTATTTTAATTTAGACCAAGCTTCTAAACACTCAGTCCAACTAGATGTGTATTTTGCCCTTAGAAAAACCATAGTTTAAGTTAGACTAACTTTGTATCTTTCAGAGCGTAACCTAATCACCTTAATTTATTGGATAAATAATATAATTAACAGTTTAATCTTCTGTGTTCGAAAAAAATCAAGAATATTAAAAATATTGGAAAATAATTTCATACAACGATAACCAAAATTGTTTATTGCTAACAAAATGTTTTATCAGCCTTAGGTGTTTTTTATTTAGACTGCTGTTGTTTTCCAAATAACATTGCCATTGTCGTCACACCTTAATAAATCGGTTTCCAAATAGTTTGAATAACATTTGTTAAATAATGTATATTTTATTTATTTGAATGTTCTTTTAACACACTATTATCCAAATTTAGTAATTGAAAATGCTTAAAAAAAAGAAAAATTAAAAATTAGATTTATTATAGAAATAATGGGTCCTATATTTTATGAATCATCTGTGTTCACCATAAAACATACATTTGACGTATCTTTACAATTTGTTTGTATACCACACTCCTATGCAAAATAATTTTATAGCTAATGCAAATCTAAAATATATTTAATGTAGAGACACTATTAATTTCTAGTTAGCATAATTAAATGATTTGTTAGAACCACTTTTATTTAACTTTTTAACTAAAAATATATTGAACCCCTACCATAAGCGTATTTAAATTTAGACCAAATTTGAATATAATTGGAATAACATTTGATAAATAATATATATTATATTTATTTAAATATTTTTTTGACATAAATATCCGAATTAAGTAATTATAATTGTTGAAAAAAATTTAAAAATTATAGTTAATATCGAAAAAAAAGTGTTCTATATTTAATGAATCATCTGTATTCACCATAAAACAATAATATGATATATCTTTACTATTAATTTGTATACCACCCTCCTGTGCAGAATATATCATTAGCTGGTGCAAATATAAAATATAGTTAATGTAGAAACACGATTGATTTCTAGTTGGCATAACTAAATGATTTGTTAGAACCACTTTTACTTAGTTTTTTGAACCAGAAATATATTGAACCCCTACCATAAGCGTATTTAAATTAAGACCAAATTTTTAATAATTAGCCCATCTAGAAATGTATTGTGCCGTTATATTAACCATAGTTTTTATTTGACCAACATTATATTTTTCAGAGGGTAACTTAATCCCCTAATTTTCAAATAAAATAATATAATTAACATTTTGATTCATTGTGTTCAAAATATATCAGGAATATTAAAAATATTGGACAATATTTTTATGCTACGATAACCAAAGTTCTTTACAGCTAACGCAATGTTTAATCAGCCTTGAGTGTTTTTAGATAAACTGCTGTTGTTTTCCAAATAAAATTGCTGTTTGCGTCATACTTTAATAATCTAGTTCCTATATAGTTTGAATAGCATTTGATAAATAATGTAGGTATATTTTATTATTTTGCATGTTTTTTTGACATAAATATTTAAATTTAGCAATTGTAAATTCTGAAAAAAGAAAAACTAAAGACTATAATAATTATAGAAAAAATAGTATCCTATATTTAATAAATCAACTTTATTCACCTTAAAACAATAATATGATATGATTTATCTTTACTATTTATGTTTATACCACCCTCCTTTGCAAAATAATTTAATAGCTGGTGCAAATCTAAAATATATTTAATGTAATGACACTATTAATTTCTAGTTGGCATAACTAAATGGTTTGTAAGAACCACATGTACTTAACTTTTAACTAAAAATATATTGAGCCCCTATAATAAGCGTATTTTAATTTAGACCAAACTTTTAAACACTCAGTCCAACTAAAATGTATTGTACCGTTATATTAACCATAGTTAGAGTGGGACGAATTTTGTATTTTTCAGAGGGTAACTTAATCCCTAACATTTGAATATAATTGGAATAAAATTTGATAAATAATATATATTATATTTATTTAAATATTTTTTTGACATAAATATCCGAATTAAGTAATTATAATTGTTGAAAAAAATTTAAAAATTATAGTTAATATCGAAAAAAAAGTGTTCTATATTTAATGAATCATCTGTATTCACCATAAAACAATAATATGATATATCTTTACTATTAATTTGTATACCACCCTCCTGCGCAGAATAAATTATTAGCTGGTGCAAATATAAAGTATAATTTATGTAGAAACACGATTAATTTCTAGTTGGCTTAACTAAATGATTTTTAGAATCGATTGTACTTAGTTTTTTGAACTAGAAATATATTGTGCCCTTTTAGTCACCATAGTTGTAGTTTGACCAACTTTTTTCATAGGGTATTTTAATTATCTTAGTTTATAGGTTAAATAATATATAATATATTAAGCGTATTTTAATTTAGACCAAATTTTTAAACACTTAGTCCAACTAAAATGTATTGTGCCGTTATATTAACCATAGTTAAAGTGGGACCAATTTTGTATTTTTCAGAGGGTAACTTAATCCCTAAGATTTCGTTTCATTGTGTTTGAAAAATATCAGGAATATTTGAAATATTGGATAATATTTTTATGCAACGATAACCAAAGTTGTTTACAGCTAACGAATTGTTTAATCAGCCTTGGGTGTTTTTCAGATACACTGCTGTTGTTTTCCAAAAAACATCGCTATTTGCGTCATACTTTAATAACTCGGTTTCCATATAGTTTGAATAACATTTGTTAAATAATGTATATTTTATTTATTTGAATGTTCTTTTAACATCTATTATCCAAATTTAGTAATTAAAAAAGGTTAAAAAAAAGAGAAATTTTAAATTAGATTTATTATAGAAAAAATGGGTCCTATATTTTATGAATCATCTGTATTCACTTTAAAACATTCATTTGACATATCTTTACTATTTGTTTGTATACCAACTTCCTACGCAGAATAAATTATTAGCTGGTGCAAACCTAAAATATATTTAAAGTAGAAACACGATTAATTTCTAGTTGGCTTAAGTAAATGATTTGTTCGAACTAATTGTATTTAGTTTTTTGAACTAGAATTATATTGAAACTCTATAATAAGCGTATTTAAATTTAGGCCAAATTTTCAATAATGTAGTCCTACTAGAAATTATTGTACCGTTATATTAACCAAAGTTTTATTTGGACCTACTTGGAATTTTTCAAAGGGTAATTTAATCACCATAGTTTAAGGGTTAAATAATATATTTAACTTTTTGCCTTATTGTGTTAGAAAAATATTAGGAATATTTGAAATATTGGACAATATTATTTGCAAAGATAACCAAAGTTGTTTACAGCTAACGAAATATTTAATCAGCCTTGGGTGTTTTTAGATAAACTGCTGTTGTTTTCCAAATAAAATTGCTGTTTGCGTCATACTTTAATAATCTAGTTCCTATATAGTTTGAATAACATTTGATAAATAATGAAGGTATATTTTATTATTTTGCATGTTTTTTTGCACATTTCGATTCATTTTGTTGAAATATATCAGGAATATTTGAAATATTGGACAATATTTTCATGCAACGATATCCAAAATTGTTTACTGCCAATGAAATGTTTTATCAGCCTGGTTTTTTAGATAAACTGCTGTAGTTTTCCAAATAAAATTGCCATTTGCGTCTCACTTTAATAACCTAGCTCCTATATAGTTTGAATAACATTTGATATATAATATATATTATATTTATTTGAATACTATTTTGACATTAATATCCGAATTAAGTAATTTTAGATGTTGAAAAAAAAGGCAATCTAAAAATTTAATTACCTTGAAGGTAATTTAATTACCTTAATATTTAAGTTCAATAATATATTTAACATTTCGATTCATTGTATTCGAAAAATATCAGGAATATTTGAAATATTGGACAATATTTATATGCAACGATAACCAAAGTTGTTTACAGCTAACGAAATGTTTAATCAGCCTTGCGTGTTTTTAGATTAACTGCTGTTGTTTTCCAAATAAAATTGCTGTTTGCGTCATACTCTAATAATCTAGTTCCTATATAGTTTGAATAACATTTGATATATAATATATATTATATTTATTTGAATACTATTTTGACATAATATCCGAATTAAGTAATTTTAGATGTTGAAAAAAAAGGCAATCTAAAAATTAGAATTAACATAGATAAAAATAGTGTTCTTTATTTAATGAATCATCTGTATTCACCATAAAACAATAATATGATATGATTTATCTTTACTATTTATGTTTATACCACCCTCCTATGCAAAATAACTTAATAGCTGGTGCAAATCTAAAATATATTTAATGTAGGGACACTTTTAATTTCTAGTTGGCATAACTAAATGGTTTGTAAGAACCACATGTACTTAACTTTTTAACTAGAAATATATTGAGCCCCTATAATAAGCGTATTTTAATTTAGACCAAACTTTTAATAAATCAGTCCAACTAAAATGTATTGTGCCGTTATATTAACCATAGATAGAGTGGGGCCAATTTTGTATTTTTTAGAGGGTAACTTAATCCCTAACATTTCGATTCATTGTGTCCGAAATAATTCAGGAATATTTGAAATAATGGATAATATTTTCATGCTACGATAACCAAAATTGTTTACTGCTAACGAAATGTTTTAAAAGCCTTAGGTGTTTTTTAGATAAACTGCTGTTTTTTTCCAAATAACATTGCCATTGTCGTCATACTGAAATAACGTAGTTCCTATATAGTTTGAATATAATTGGAATAACATTTGATAAATAATATATATTATATTTATTTAAATATTTTTTTGACATAAATATCCGAATTAAGTAATTATAAATGTTGAAAAAAATTTAAAAATTATAGTTAATATCGAAAAAAAAGTGTTCTATATTTAATGAATCATCTGTATTCACCATAAAACAATAATATGATATATCTTTACTATTTATTTGTATACCACCCTCCTGCGCAGAATAAATTATTAGCTGGTGCAAATATAAAGTATAATTTATGTAGAAACACGATTAATTTCTAGTTAGCTTAACTAAATGATTTTTAGAATCGATTGTATTTAGTTTTTTGAACTAGAAATATATTGTGCCCTTTTAGTCACCATAGTTGTAGTTTGACCAACTTTTTTCAGAGGGTATTTTAATTATCTTAGTTTATAGGTTAAATAATATATAATATATTAAGCGTATTTTAATTTAGACCAAATTTTTAAACACTCAGTCCAACTAAAATGTATTGTACCGTTATATTAACCATAGTTAGAGTGGGACAAATTTTGTATTTTTCAGAGGGTAACTTAATCCCTAACATTTCGTTTCATTGTGTTTGAAAAATATCAGGAATATTTGAAATATTGGATAATATTTTTATGCAACGATAACCAAAGTTGTTTACAGCTAACGAATTGTTTAATCAGCCTTGGGTGTTTTTAGATAAACTGTGGTTTTTTTCCAAATAACATTGCCATTTGCGTCATACGTTAATAGCTCAGTTTCCATATAGTTTGAATAATATTTGTTAAATAATGTATATTATATTTATTTGAATATTTTTTTGACATAAATATCCAAATTTAATTGCAAATGTTTAAAAAAAACTAACAATTAGAATTCTTTTAGTAAAAAAAAATGGACCCTAAATTTAATGAATCATATGTATTCACCATAAAACATATATTTGACATATCTTTACTATTTGTTTGTTTACCACCCTCCTATGCAAAATAATTTAAAAGCTAATGCAAATCTAAAATATATTTATTGTAGAGACACTATTAATTTCTAGTTGGCTTAACTAAATGATTTGTTAGAACCACTTTTATTTAACTTTTTAACTAGAAATATATTGAACCCCTACCATAAGCGTATTTAAATTTAGACCAAATTTTTAAACACTCAGTCCAACTAAAATGTATTGTGCCGTTATATTAACCATAGTTAGTAGTCAAAAATGTTAAAGCTTTCAGTCATGATCATAAAACAAAATATATTAAATTAAAAAAATAAAAATAAGTGGAAATCTACAAACTTTTTTTTTTAGATATAGCTTAGGGGGATCTCGAACAATTTTACTCTCTCACATATTATAATAACCTAGAAATTAACTACAGCTTTCGAAATGCAATTTCTCCTTTTTTTTTGGGAGGAGGGAATTTTCTTTAACAATAAAAAAATAAATCATAAAAATCCAAAACCTAATCAGCTCTGCGCCTTCTACTGCAATCGTATCTACCGCTATACTTATGAAAACTTATACGGCGGGGTCGGAGCATAGCGGGGTCAAGGTATAGTGGGGATGAGGATGTCAAAGGTTTACATGAATTTTTAAATCTGAAAGTGATATAATCAATTTCGAATAAACGCTTCTATGCAAATCAGTAGTTAGTATTTTCAAGCCAGTACAGTCCAAATAAAGAACAGTGTAAACCTGCAAAGTAAGAAAGTTTTATATTGAGGTGCTCTAATTACAAATAAGCATCAAAGCGTTAATTTGAAAGTGATTTTATCTGAGAGGACAAGGACAGTAACGTATAAGCATAATGGAATCAAAACATAGAGGGAGAGGACAGGAGGTCAGAGGTCTGCAGGAATTGTTATAAATAAAAGTGAATAAAATGTGGAGTGTAGTATTTTTTTTATCTGCGCGCATTTCCCGACAACACATTCCCTCCAATCTTTAGTTTAAAACTCTTATAACTTTATAATTAGTTATCCGAAGCTCTATGAAATATTGAGTAGTTCTTGATAAACAAAACAACCTGTAAATGTCATTAAAAAAATTATTATTTTGTAGTTTGCCTTGAGTCTAAAACGCAAATAATTTCATCCCTTGCGGCGGGGAGGGGGTCGGGTTGCAGGACTATCGAAATTTGATTTGAGGCTATTTATGAATAGAGGCATGCCTAATAAATGTTCTATAAAAATTGCGCTTCGATAAGACCGTTTTTCGCTATGTTCAAGTGAGTTAAAGTCGAAAAACCGTCAAAGTACCAATCGCAAACTATTTCGGATGTATAGAGATGATACTCGAGTAAACCGTTCCAAAGGAAAAAATATGTGACTGCTTTTTTAAGGTATTAGGTTTATTTTTCAAAGTTTTTCTCAAATAAAAGGTTACCGTCAAATGAGCCAACTTGGGGCATTATGGGTAATTTGGGGCATGTGTGTAAAAAAATATACATTAAAATATAATATATTTGACCCATGCCCCAAATTACCCATTATGCCCTATGTTGGCCCGTTTGACGGTAACAAAAGATTTTTAAGATTATTGTTTGTTTCTGTTAATGTTCCATTCTAGATATATTCTTTAGATGGGGCACTATCGATAAACGTTGACAATATATGCATTTATTTTGCACATGAGTAAACAGTTTTAAACTGTAATAAGCACGTAAAATAATAACAGTAAGGGGGTACGTGTACTAAGTATGCCATACAACGCAAATAAAAATATTCAAAAGTATCTGTTGCTTAAAACAAATTGCACGGATCAACACCTACAGACATGGTACTGTTTGCATTCTTCAAGTAAATATTCTTATATTAAGTACTGTGGTTGTTCGGAAAACCACTATTTGAATCACAGTCATCAAGCAAGAATACAATATTCCCATAACATTATAAAATCGTCATATTCCGTATCCAAGTTTATCGTTTGAACACTTAAAATGTATTCGAAAATCATGATGCTGTTTATTTGCATTGCATGGTACGTCTTGCAATGTCAATGTGCTGATGAAGGCCCTAGTGAAAGTCAACTTGTAAGAATAATGAGTACTTATTATTTATTTTTATTACAAAATGCTGAGATAGTTGCTTATAAATGTATAAAATGTAATGTATTAATTAGAAAAGTCACTTAATGTTTTAACCACCTACATTGCTGCACCGAAGAGTTTTTTAAGTAATATTTTCTCTTATAACCAATTATTGATAACAATAACAAAAAAATATACTTTAACTACTATACAATTTATGTTATAATGCTAAACAAATTCGCAAGTCATATAATATTACTGATAGTTAGGCATTTTTATTTAATTAAAGAAGGATTAGTTTAATTTGCAAATTGTTATGTACAATTAAATGACTAATTCTTATTCTTATAACAATAGGCTGTGATAGTAAAAAAAGTCGATGAAATTTATCACGAACCGAATGGCATCAGCTATGATGACTTTTTTAAAGCTTTGCTTTCTATACAAACGGATACGAAGGCAACAGGAAATATCCTCAGCCGTGATCAATTTGAAAAGACATTGGGAGGTAATAAATAATAGGACAATATTCAACAATTGTGTTAGCTAGAAACTATTAAATTGAGGTGCATTATTTACAAACAAGCATCAAAGCGTTAATTTGAAAGTGATTTTATGACTTTAATTAATAACAGTTCCTGTAAACTCGTGACCTCTCCGTCCTCTCTATGCTTTGATTCCATTATAACTCGACCCACTGTACTAGTCCTTTTAGATTAAATCGATTTCAAATCAACGCTTTGATGCTAATTTGTAAACACTGCACCTCAATTTAATTCGTTTTTACTTTGCTCAGTTTGGACTTAACTGGTTTGAAAATACTGATCACTGATTTGCATCAAAGCGTTTATTCGAAAGTGATGTTATTACATATTCAGCTGTAATAATTCCTGTAAACTTGTTTCCTCCCCGTCCCCATTAAGCCCCAACCCCACTGTATTATTGTTAAATTTAGTTGGAATGGTCGGTGTTTATGTTTCACCCGTTTGTACTCCATAATTTAAATTATAATCGCTTATACTCAATAAAAATAATATTTATGTATTATATACTTCTTCCATTAGAACAATCTCACACTAACTTTTTATACTTTATAAATTATATTTTTCATAGCTATATTATTCTTCTATTTTACTAGATTGACAATAAACATAACAAAACGCATCTAAAAAACCTTTACATAGATCTTTAATTTGTATACTTATTTCTTGTAATTTTCTAAAGAATAATTGAGTCTCCAGCATTGAAATTAAAAGTAAATCTTATACTATATTGGAGAAAAAAATAAAATATTATACTTACATATATTACTTATTAGTAAAAAAGAATTAAAGCCAGATGCAGTTTTTATAACTTAGCATCAAAGCGTTTATTTAAAAGTTTATTTATCGTAGAGGAGTAGTACAATCTATAAAACTCATATGGTAACAACTAGTAATCCCAGTACCAACTAGATAAAATTTGTGATTTATAGAGTTGCTATAATGATTAAAAATAAAAATATTGTAACACAATATTACAATTAATCTGGTTTTTTATGAAATATTTAAAATTTTGTTCTTTCAGGTCGTTACTATACATTAACAGATTGTTTAAATCTAACGAGATTTATTGTAGGTGACAATACTCAGCAGGTAAATAAAAAACTAAAATTAATATATTACAGTTTAAGGTTTTTGAAGTGCAAAATGTGAATTATTGTTTTAGAAAATGAATCTTATATTTATAATGTGTACATTAAAATGTTTTAGTTGTAAATTTTAATATACATTTTAATGCCTATTTTTGTTCTGATAAAAAATAGGAATATGCAGTAAAGTTATTTGAAAGAAATGCATATCGGGAAGAGATAACCTTTTTTCAATTAAGTTTTGTCATATATGGTATAAGAGTTCAACTCAAAAAGGATGTATCCATTGATAAAGAAGACCAATTGAAAGCGGATCTTTTAAGTAATATACAATAAAATTTTTTTAATAAATATGTTGAGAAAAATGTTCAAAAACTATTGAAAAGGCATTTTAATAATAAAGTCTATCATTAATTGCACAACTATAAATTATATAATTTTTTATAAAAATTAAATGTATTATGTAACTTTACATTATTATTCTTCAATTACAAAAATATCAGATAATAATCTTTTGCAAGTGGAAAACATATTTTTTCTTTAATATATTTGCTGTTGAATTGGTCTGCTTCGTTTGATTAAAAAATGTATAATATTTTGTGCTTTTAGAATACACTTTTCCTATTAAGACAAAAGAAGATGCCATTAGAACGATTATACAAAATTTAAATTTTGCAGTTTTAGAATAATACATGTATGTACTATGTCACATACAAAATTGTATTCTTGATTGGAAAATAAACCATTTTGCTCTTATATTTCGTCAGTATTTATTTTATTGCTTCATATAAAAAAAGTTTTTTTTAAACAAAAAAATCTCTAAACAAAATTCTAAGAGTTTTTTAAAAGGTAAGTTTTAATATAATAATTAGTATTGAGATAACTAGAAAAATATAATTAAACTTACTTTGGAATAGTTGAAAACTCATTTTTATACAACTCAAAAAAATATAATTCTATTTCTAAGCTCGATAATGATAAATAACCTATATAAAAAAAACACATAATCATTCATTGTTCAATATTACCATTAGCATTTTTCTAGGCTACAATACATTGTATTGATGTGTATTAATTATAAACCAATACATACAAGATATCTCATATGAATTTTACATTATTCGCGACATATATTTTATCCGGCGGTGGCCAGTTTACTCGGCCCATTCTAGATGTGAAAGTGATTTTATCCGAGAGGACTAGTACTGTAGAGTATAGACATAATGGAATCAAATCATAGAGGGGACGGAGAGGTCACCGGTCTTCAAGAATTATTATAAATAAAATCAATAAAATCACTTTAAAATAAATGCTTTGATGCTTATTTGTAAATACAGCACCTCAACTTAATACTTTCTCACTTTGCTGGTTTACACTGTGCTTGGTTTGGGCTGTATTGGCTTGAAAAGCATCTTATTCGCATCGAAGCGTTTATTCGAAAGTGGTTTTATCATCTTCAGATTAAAAATGTCCGGTAAACCTGTGACCTCACCGTCCTCATTATGTCCAGACCCCACCATGCTCTGATTCTACTGTACTGGCTTTTAAGTTTTTCTATTTAAAACCATTTACAAATAATTACTTTGGAAAAAAATGTGTCAAAAAAACATTCAAATGAATATCATATACATTATTTAACAAATGTTATTCAAACTATTTGGAAACCGAGTTATCAAAGTAAAACGCCAATGGCAATGTTATTTGGAAAACAACAGTAGTGTATCAAAAAAACACCTAAGGCTAACAAAACAATTCGTTAGCAAAAACAAGTTTGGTTAGCGTTGCATGAAATTGTCGTTCAAATATTCCTATGATGTTTTAATCGCCGGAAAACTGTGTTTTTTTACAATTTTAGGATCTGAAAGTTATAAATTTGTCAGCATTTAGAATTCATATGTATCCATAGCATATTAAACGAAGTAAAAATCCGGCACTTCAGTATTGCTATAATTGCCAGAAAACTGTATAAGATATTGTATATTTTAACATATACACTTTAAATCATAAAAGAACTTCATTAAATCATCACAACATTTTATGGACGTCTATTCAGAATGATACTAATTAGTTTTGATACTTGAGTACCATTTTTAGGTTTTTATTTAATTAAATTTAATTCTTTATTTAAGTATTTTTTGGCTGAGTAAAATTGAAAACTGATATTAAATTCGCAATCACCGACCCCCACAACATATAATTTGACCACTTTGAAGTCTTTTACACAAAAATCCAGAAAAATGTTTTAGCTTTGATGTGGAGCAGTGATGCTATATGTTTTACAATGAAGTGGCCTTTTTTATTTTTTGTTTGTATACACATTTACAATTTTTTTATTACTGGACCAATACCTTCGAACAGCAACTCTATAAATCACATACTTGATCAACTTAAATTATAGTTTAAATAGTTTATTTAACGTATTGACCTATTGTGTTCGAAAAATATCAGGAATATTTAAAACATTGGACAATAAATTCATGCTACGATAACCAAAATTGTTTACTGCTAGAGTAAATATGGAAAACAATTGTGTTCTATATTTAATAAATCATCGGTGTTCACCATACAACATATATTTGATAAATCTTTATTATTTATTTGTGTACCACCCTCCTACGCAAAATAAATTAATAGCTGGTGCAAATCTAAAATATATTTAATGTAGAAACACGATTAAATTCTAGTTGGCTTGACTAAATTATTTGTTAAAACCACTTTTACTTAGTTTTTTGAACCAGAAATATATTGAACCGCTATAATAAGCGTATTTAAATTTAGTTAAAATTTTTAATAACTCAGTCTAACTAGAAATGTATTGTGCCGTTATATTAACCATAATTTAAAGTTGACCAACTTTATATTTTTCAGAGGGTAACTTAATCCCCTAATTTTTAAATTGAATAATATATTTAACATTTCGATTCATTGTGTTAGAAAAATATTTAAAATATTTGAAATATTGGATAATATTTTCATGCAACGAGAACTAAATTAGTTTACGGCTAACGAAAAGTTTTATCAGGCTTAGGTGTTTTTTAGATAAACTGCTGTTGTTTTTCAAATAACATTGCTATTGCCTTCTTACTTTTATGACCTAGTTTCTATATAGTTTAAATAACATTTGTTAAATAATGTATAATATATTATTTTGAATATTTTTTTGACAATTAAATATTCAAATTTAGTAATTGTAAATGTTTCAAAAATAAAAAACTAAAAATTACAATTATTTTTATGTCCTATATTTAATAAGTCATCCATTTTCACTATAAAACTAATATTTGAAAGACTTTTACTGTTTATTTGTGTACTACCGTCTACCCTCCTACGCAGAAAAATAAAATAGCTGGTGCAACCTAAAATATATATAATGTAGTGACATGATTAATTTATTTTGGCCTAACTAAGTGTTTTGTAGAAACAACTTTTTCTTTAGTTTTTGGAACTAGAAATTTATTAGGCAACTTTAAAAAGCGTATTTTAATTTAGACCAAGCTTCTAAACACTCAGTCCAACTAGATGTGTATTTTGCCCTTAGAAAAACCATAGTTTAAGTTAGACTAACTTTGTATCTTTCAGAGCGTAACCTAATCACCTTAATTTATTGGATAAATAATATAATTAACAGTTTAATCTTCTGTGTTCGAAAAAAATCAAGAATATTAAAAATATTGGAAAATAATTTCATACAACGATAACCAAAATTGTTTATTGCTAACGAAATGTTTTATCAGCCTTAGGTGTTTTTTATTTAGACTGCTGTTGTTTTCCAAATAACATTGCCATTGTCGTCACACCTTAATAACTCGGTTTCCAAATAGTTTGAATAACATTTGTTATATAATATATATTTTATTTATTTGAATGTAGAGACACTATTAATTTCTATTTAGCATAATTAAATGATTTGTTAGAACCACTTTTATTTAACTTTTTAACTAGAAATATATTGAACCCCTACCATAAGCGTATTTAAATTTAGACCAAATTTTCAATAATGTAGTCCAACTCGAAATTATTCTACCGTTATATTAACAATAGTTTTATTTGGACCTACTTGGAATTTTTCAAAGAGTAATTTTATTCAGCATAGTTTAAAGGTTAAATAATATATTAAACTTTTTTCCTCTTACGCAGAATATATCATTAGCTGGTGCAAATATAAAATATAGTTAATGTAGAAACACGATTCATTTCTAGTTGGCTTAACTAAATGATTTGTTAGAACCACTTTTACTTAGTTTTTTGAACCAGAAACATATTAAGCCCCCATTATTAGCGTATTTTTATTGAAACCAAATTTTTAATAACTCAATCCAACTAGAAATGTAATTTGCCGTTATATTAACTATAGTTTTAATTTGACCAACTTTGTATTTTCAGATGGTAACTTAATCTCTTTAATATTTAAGTTCAATAATATATTTAACATTTTGATTCATTGTGTTCAAAATAATTCAGGAATATTTGAAATAATGGACAATAAATTCATGCTACGATAACCAAAATTGTTTACTGCTAGAGTAAATATGGAAAACAATTGTGTTCTATATTTAATAAATCATCGGTGTTCACCATACAACATATATTTGATAAATCTTTATTATTTATTTGTGTACCACCCTCCTACGCAAAATAAATAATAGCTGGTGCAAATCTAAAGTATATTTAATGTAGAAACACGATTAAATTCTAGTTGGCTTGACTAAATTATTTGTTAAAACCACTTTTACTTAGTTTTTTGAACCAGAAATATATTGAACCGCTATAATAAGCGTATTTAAATTTAGTTCAAATTTTTAATAACTCAGTCTAACTAGAAATGTATTGTGCCGTTATATTAACCATAATTTAAAGTTGACCAACTTTATATTTTTCAGAGGGTAACTTAATCCCCTAATTTTCAAATTGAATAATATATTTAACATTTCGATTCATTGTGTTAGAAAAATATTTAAAATATTTGAAATATTGGATAATATTTTCATGCAACGAGAACCAAATTAGTTTACGGCTAACGAAAAGTTTTATCAGGCTTAGGTGTTTTTTAGATAAACTGCTGTTGTTTTTCAAATAACATTGCTATTGCCTTCATACTTTTATGACCTAGTTTCTATATAGTTTAAATAACATTTGTTAAATAATGTGTAATATATTATTTTGAATATTTTTTGACAATTAAATATTTAAATTTAGTAATTGTAAATGTTTCAATAATAAAAAACTAAAAATTACAATTATTTTTATGTCCTTTATTTAATGAGTCATCCATTTTCACTATAAAACTAATATTTGAAAGACTTTTACTGTTTATTTGTGTACTACCCTCCTACGCAGAAAAATAAAATAGCTGGTGCAACCTAAAATATATACTGGGTGATTGGTTAACTATGGACCACTCAATATCTTAGAAGATATTAGACTTTTTTAATTATTTTTTTTTTGTACTATTATAGTTATTAGGTGGGACAAATTTAATGTATTTTTCAAAATTTTAACACCATCCCTTATGCGTTAAAACCATATCAACTTTAGATTTTTAAAAGGTAACCCCCAATTTTTTTTTGATGACCGTGTTTATTTTTTTTAAATTTAATTTTAGGCGTAAAAACTAGCTAAATCAGACAAGTACTTTTAAAGTTATAGCTTAGTACTACAATATTATAATATTAGCTTATATGAGATGCTTTTACAAGTTTTACAGCTAAAGAAAATAATCGTTTATCGCCGGATCTCACGTTTCACAAAATAAGATTGATTAACGATACGGTTGTAGATTAAAGTTAATAGTTGACGGTCGTCGGTCACAATGAAAACGAACTAATAATAAATCTATAACAATATTATATGGGTAATGTCTTCTTATCTGTTTTTTCTGTAGTGTTTCTAGCGGTGCGGTGCGGTGTACCTGTATGTATTGAATATTAGGCATTAGCTGCTGTTAACAAACAATATTATAAGCCCTAGTAAATAGTTTTTATTTTTGAATTTCAACCATAGGTTACCGTGGTCTAATCACGGTCTTATATAAAGTATATACCGTGGTTCTACCAAAACGATTCGTTACTAGTGTAGATTAATATCAACACAGAACAAATTATTATAAAAATACGACTACTTGAAAACTAATAAAAAAGTTCATTATTCTAGTTTTTCAATTATTATGGTTATTTAGCGTCTTGGTTTTTACTTTAAATATTTAGCGTCTTGGTCTTAATAAGTGTTACTTGTACTGGTGTCTTAACTAGTCAAATTATTAATTCTGTTAGTGAAAATATTTTTAAAAAAACTTTAATAAATAACATTCAATTTTTTGTTTTTTTAGTATAATGTTGTATTACATACAGTTAATAGATAATATGTACAGAATATATACAGAAATAAACAAAAACTAAACTTAATATGTACAGAAACTATTTTAGCATTTGTCTGAACTGGTTATGATAGGTACTTAAGATGTCAAACAACATCTTTATAAGGCATCTAGTGTGTTTCTTAAAATGTTTAGATAACAAAGGATTCCATAAGAAATACGTTCATCCAATACTTGTGCATTAAAATAAATTTTCATTTTTATAATTTAAAGTTGTAACGCGTCAATTTTAACTATTTCTAGTTCAGTATTTTTAATTATTAAAAGCTGTATTTATTTATTAACTCTTTATTATATTACCACCTTAAGCCTATACTGTATATATTTCATAGTATTGACTATTCTTACTTATTTTAATGTGTTCATATGAACAGTAAAAGTATATTTCTTATTTAATAAATGGTTGTTTTTCTCGTTGTACGAGGTATAAGCAAAAATTTAGAGTGAATGATAAAGTAAAATTTTTTTTGTTTTTGTATGGCTTTTTTAACAGTCATAAGCTTAAAATTCAATAATAATATTACTAACAAACATTTAAATACTATATTATGTTATGTTTATTATGATAATAGTAAAATAAAAAAACAAGTAACAAGATAAATAATACGCTTATAAGATACGAATAAACATTTTTATTTGCTAAATCATATTGAAAAACTAAGACTAAATAAAATTAACATATCTATAATTAACTTTAAATAATAGAGGTACAACATATTGCTGTACATAGTGATGTATTTATAGGAAGTTACCTTGGACGGTAAAGTTTGTTTGATAATTTCCCACTAGAAGAAATCCATCTCCATTTACATATTTAAGTTAAAAAATATTTATAAGTATATTCATTCAATTTACTTTTTTACACTTAATCCAATAGTTAACATTTTTTTTTTTCTATTTTGTGTTTTATAATTTTATTTACTTTATTACTTATAAAAACTTAATCGTAAACCACTAGAAAATTGTCAATAAATTCTGTAATAGCTAATGCCAAAACTATGCCATCATGAAAATAATTTCAAGATTTGGATTAAGACAATAACATATTTTAGAAATATTAACATTCTCAGCAGCATTTTAGATTAAATTAATATTAAATAAAGAATTCATCATTAATAATTAATAAATAATGTACAATAATTATAGATATGTTAAGTATATGTGTGTTTAAAAACTTTATGTCACTTTTAAAATGATTAAGTACTTTTAAATTATTTTATTGAATTACATTTTTAGCTGAATAACTAAATATATATAGTTGTCTAATATTTGATTTGAACTTGTGAATCCATATTATTCTTCTTACTGACTTAATGGAAAACCGTTATCTGCAATAGTGTGCCACAGTAACTAAAAAATAATAATAATAAAAATAAATTGTTAGAGATGAATTCATAGAAATTAACTAAATTATTGCAAACTGATGATCTTATATATTTTACCTTAAAATAAAACACCTATAAATTTACTGAAAATTGAATACCATAACATTCGACAATGTATTGATGGAATTAGATTAGACTGATTGACTACAATAATATAATACACCAAATTTGACGTTGGTAGTAGTGTAGTTGTAGACAATAACAAATATCAATTTAAGTTGAGATAGTCCATATTAATATTGAACATACTGAAACATATAATTTAAAAAATTAAATAAGTTCCTTAGATACTTAAATAATTATATGGTTAAGCAACAAATATCAGTATACACATATATTTTTTATAATTATACAAGTATGATAATTTTTAAGTTAAACGTTAATTTTTAAGTAACGCATTTTAATTAAACATATTAAGTATGATAAACATAAGTAATCCAAAAAAACTTATTATGTAAAAACATTTTATATGTTCATGAATAATAAAAAACGATTAATTATATTTTTCTAATAAAAAAATGTACTTATACAATACACCTATATTAATAAATACATTATCTTACCTATTATTGATTCAGTAAATGATGATTGAAGATTCAATTTTTTCATAAAAAATTTTATATTTTTTCTTTGTATTCAGATACCAATATGTTAAAACACAAAACTACACATTTATAAGTTTCTCAGAACAAAGACATAATACTGTAAAAATAAAAGTTTTAATTAAAATATCATCAAGCATAATTCAAATTACTCTATGTATTTTAAATAACATATTATTATTATAAGTACCTTTAATTTTGATATTTGATGTGCATACATTTTATAAGTAAGGTTATAGGTTTTATAGACTTGTCACTTGAGCAAAACTCCATCTCGGTATTCACATTGATTATGGATATTTAATATCAATGTTATTATTTAAAACACAATAAATGTTGACAAGTTCATAGATCTAGTAAGTTATGATACTATATTATTATAATATACTATGAAATTAGGATGTACAAATCGCATGAATAAACAAAATGTGTCAAATTAACCAAAACATATAATTGCTAAATGCTGGAAAATATACACAAGGTGTTGATAACAAATCAAACATACCTACTATTTTATAAAATAAATGTAAAAGTGTGTAGTGGTGGTATATTTGTCAGTCGATATAGCGGTTATCATTATTATTTACTATCGGTGAATTATTTACCTAAAGTAAATAGTGTTTGGTACGGTTATGATTATTAAACGCTACTATAGCTATTGTCAAAGTTAATTGTCAATAAATAATAACAGAGAGCAGTCAAGTGTCACCTTAATATGTTAGCGTCTCCAAGATATTTAATTTATTTTTTACACTCCCTTTAATTTTAAAACTGTGTAGCTCGTTAACTACTCAATCGATTTACCTAGTTTTTACGCCTAAAATTAAATTTAAAAAAAATAAACACGAACATCAAAAAAAAATTGGGGGTTACCATTTAAAAATCCAAAGTTGATATGGTTTTAACGCATAAGGGATGGTGTTAAAATTTTGAAAAATACATTAAATTTGTCAAACTTAATAACTATAATAGTACAAAAAAAAAAAAAATTAATAAGTCTAATATCTTCTAAGATATTGAGTGGTCCATAGTTAACCAATCAACCGGTATAATGTAGTGACATGATTAATTTATTTTGGCCTAACTAAGTGTTTTGTAGAAACAACTTTTTCTTTAGTTTTTGGAACTAGAAATTTATTAGGCAACTTTAATAAGCGTATTTTAATTTAGACCAAGCTTCTAAACACTCAGTCCAACTAGATGTGTAATTTGCCCTTAGAAAAACCATAGTTTAAGTTAGACTAACTTTGTATCTTTCAGAGCGTAACCTAATCACCTTAATTTATTGGATAAATAATATAGTTAACAGTTTAATCTTCTGTGTTCGAAAAAAATCAAGAATATTAAAAATATTGAACAATAATTTCATACAACGATAACCAAATTTGTTTACTGCTAACGAAATGTTTTATCAGCCTTAGGTGTTTTTTATATAGACTGCTGTTGTTTTCCAAATAACATTGCCATTGTCGTCACACCTTAATAACTCGGTTTCCAAATAGTTTGAATAACATTTGTTAAATAATGTATATTTTATTTATTTGATTGCTCCTTTAACACACTAAAATCCAAATTTAGTAATTGTAAATGTTTAAAAAAAACTAACAATTAGAATTCTTTTAGTAAAAAAAAATGGGTCCTAAATTTAATGAATCATATGTATTCACCACAAAACATATATTTGACATATCTTTACTATTTGTTTGTATACCACCCTCCTATGCAAAATAATTTAATAGCTGGTGCAAATCTAAAATATATTTAATGTAGAGACACTATTAATTTCTAGTTTGCATAATTAAATGATTTGTTAAAACCACTTTTATTTAACTTTTTAACTAGAAATATATTGAACCCCTACCATAAGCGTATTTAAATTTAGACCAAATTTTTAAACACTCAGTCCAACTAAAATGTATTGTGCCGTTATATTAACCATAGTTAGAGTGGGACCAATTTTGTATTTTTCAGAGGGTAACTTAATCCCTAACATTTCGTTTCATTGTGTTTGAAAAATATCAGGAATATTTGAAATATTGGATAATATTTTTATGCAACGATAACCAAAGTTGTTTACAGCTAACGAATTGTTTAATCAGCCTTGGGTGTTTTTCAGATACACTGCTGTTGTTTTCCAAAAAACATCGCTATTTGCGTCATACTTTAATAACTCGGTTTCCATAAAGTTTGAATAGCATGTATTAAATAATGTATATTTTATTTATTTGATTGCTCCTTTAACACACTAAAATCCAACTTAAGTAATTGAAAATGCTTAAAAAAAAGAAAAATTTTAAATTAGATTTATTATAAAAAAACTGAGTCCTATATTTTATGAATCATCTGTATTTGCCATAATACATACATTTGACATATCTTTACTATTAATTTGTATACCAACCTCTTACGCAGAATATATCATTAGCTGGTGCAAATGAAAAATACATTTAATGTAGAAACACGATTAATTTCTAGTTGGCTTAACTAAATGATTTGTTAAAACCACTTTTACTTAGTTTTTGAACTAGAAATATATTGAGCCCCCATAATTAGCGTATTTTTATTGAGACCAAATTTTAATAACTCGATCCAACTAGAAATGTAAAGTGCCGTTATATTAACTATAGTTTTAATTTGACCAACTTTGTATTTTCAGATGGTAACTTAATCTCTTTAATATTTAAGTTCAATAATATATTTAACATTTCGATTCATTGTGTTCGAAATAATTCAGGAATATTTGAAATAATGGACAATATTTTCATGCTACGATAACCAAAATTGTTTACTGCTAACGAAATGTTTTAAAAGCCTTAGGTGTTTTTTAGATAAACTGCTGTTGTTTTCCAAATAAAATTGCTGTTTGCGTCATACTTTAATAGTTCAGTTTCCATATAGTTTGAATAATATTTGTTAAATAATGTATATTATATTTATTTGAATATTTTTTTGACATAAATATCCAAATTTAATTGTAAATGTTTAAAAAAAACTAACAATTAGAATTCTTTTAGTAAAAAAAAATGGGTCCTAAATTTAATGAATCATATGTATTCACCATAAAACATATATTTGACATATCTTTACTATTTGTTTGTATACCACCCTCATATGCAAAATAATTTAATAGCTAATGCATATCTAAAATATATTTAATGTAGAGACACTATTAATTTCTAGTTGGCATAATTAAGTGATTTGTTAGAACCACATGTACTTAACTTTTTAACTAGAAATATATTGAGCCCCTATAATAAGCGTATTTTAATTTAGACCAAATTTTTAAACACTCAGTCCAACTAAAATGTATTGCGCCGTTATATTAACCATAGTTAGAGTGGGACCAATTTTGTATTTTTCAGAGGGTAACTTAATCCCTAACATTTCGTTTCATTGTGTTTGAAAAATATCAGGAATATTTGAAATATTGGATAATATTTTTATGCAACGATAACCAAAGTTGTTTACAGCTAACGAAATGTTTAATCAGCTTTGGGTGTTTTTAGATAAACTGCTGTTTTTTTCCAAATAACATTGCCATTTGCGTCATACGTTAATAGCTCAGTTTCCATATAGTTTGAATAATATTTGTTAAATAATGTATAATATTTTCTTTGAATATTTTTTTGACATAAATATCCAAATTTAATTGCAAATGTTTAAAAAAAACTAACAATTAGAATTCTTTTAGTAAAAAAAAATGGAACCTAAATTTAATGAATCACCTGTATTCACCATTATTTTTTTTAATGTTTTAAACTAGATATATATTGAGCCTCTATAATAGGCGTATTTTAATTAAGAACTAATATTTAATACTCAGTCCAACTAAAAATGAATTGTGCTCTTAGAAAAACCATAGTTCTAGTAGGTTTTGAGTATTTCATGATAGGTATAATTACAGACCATTTTCTTTAATCCGGTTTTTCTCCAGTTACGCTTAGCCAATGTTTTTTTTATTGTATAATTACATTTATGTAATATTATATACAATTATATTATTTTGTAGTCAAAAATGTTTAAACTTTCAGTCATGATCATAAAACAAAATATATTAAATTAAAAAAATAAAAATAAGTGGAAATCTACAAAACATTTTTTTTAGATATAGCTTAGGGGGATCTCGAACAATTTTACTCTCTCACATATTATAACAACCTAGAAATTAACTACAGCTTTCGAAGTGCAATTTCTCCTTTTTTTTGGGAGGAGGGAATTTTCTTTAACAATAAAAAAATAAATCATAAAAATCCAATATCTAATCAGCTCTGCGCCTTCTACTGCAATCGTATCTACCGCTATACTTAATTTGAAAGTTAATTTGAAAGTGATTTTATCTGAGAGGACAAGGACAGTAGAGTATAAGCATATTGGAATCAAAACATAGAGGGAGGGGACAGGAGGTCAGAGGTCTGCAGTAATTGTTATAAATAAAAGTGAATAAAATGTGGAGTGTAGTATTTTTTTTATCTGCGCGCATTTCCCGACCACACATTCCCTCCAATCTTTAGTTTAAAACTCTTATAACTTTATAATTAGTTATCCGAAACTCTATGAGATATTGAGTGGTTCATGATAAAAAAATCACCCTGTATATGTCATAAAAAAAATTATTATTTTGTAGTTTGCCTTCTGTTGATTTATTTCTTTTTCTACAAGTTACATATATATATAGGTCTATTTATTCAGTCTAATTTTAAGCTCTTGAGACTAAAACGTAAAAAATTTCAACCCTTGTGGCGGGGAGGGGGTTGGGTTGCAGGACTATCGAAATTTGATTTGAGGCTATTTATGAATAGAGGCATGCCTAATAAATGTTCTATAAAAATTGCGCTTCGATAAGACCGTTTTTCGTTAAGCTCTAGTGAGTTAAAGTCGAAAAACCGTCAAAGTACCAATCGCACACTATTTCAGATGTATAGAGATGATACTCGAGTAAACCGTTCCAAAGGAAAAAACATGTGACCGCTCTTTTAAGGTATTAGGTTTATTTTTCAAAGTTTTTCTCCAATAAATAGTTACCGTCAAATGAGCCAACTTGGGGCATATGTGTAAAAAAATATACATTTAAATATAATATATTTGACCAATGCCCCAAATTACCCATAATCCCCAATGTTGGCCCGTTTGACGGTAACAAAAGATTTTTAAGATAATTGTTTGTTTGTGTTAATGTCCCATTCTAGATATATTCTTTAGATGGGGCACTATCGATAAACGTTGACAATATATGCATTTATTTTGCACATGAGTAAACAGTTTTAAACTGTAATAAGCACGTAAAAAGATAACAGTAAGTGGGTACGTGTACTAAGTATGCCATACAACGCAAATAAAAATGTTCAAAAGTATCTGTTGCTTAAAACTAATTGCACGGATCAACACCTACAGACATGGTACTGTTTGCATTCTTCAAGTAAATATTCTTATATTAAGTACTGTGGTTGTTCGGAAAACCACTATTTGAATCACAGTCATCAAGCAAGAATACAATATTCCCATAACATTATAAAATCGTCATATTCCGTATCCAAGTTTATCGTTTGAACACTTAAAATGTATTCGAAAATCATGATGCTGTTTATTTGCATTGCATGGTACGTCTTGCAATGTCAATGTGCTGATGAAGGCCCTAGTGAAAGTCAACTTGTAAGAATAACGAGTACTTATTATTTATTTTTAATACAAAATGCTGAGATAGTTGCTTATAAATGTATAAAATGTAATGTATTAATTAGAAAAGTCACTTAATGTTTTAACCACCTACATTGCTGCACCGAAGAGTTTTTTAAGTAATATTTTCTCTTATAACCAATTATTGATAACAATAACAAAAAAATATACTTTAACTACTATACAATTTATGTTATAATGCTAAACAAATTCGCAAGTCATATAATATTACTGATAGTTAGGCATTTTTATTTAATTAAAGAAGGATTAGTTTAATTTGCAAATTGTTATGTACAATTAAATGACTAATTCTTATTCTTATAACAATAGGCTGTGATAGTAAAAAAAGTCGATGAAATTTATCACGAACCGAATGGCATCAGCTATGATGACTTTTTTAAAGCTTTGCTTTCTATACAAACGGATACGAAGGCAACAGGAAATATCCTCAGCCGTGATCAATTTGAAAAGACATTGGAAGGTAATAAATAATAGGACAATATTCAACAATTGTGTTAGCTAGAAACTATTAAATTGAGGTGCATTATTTACAAACAAGCATCAAAGCGTTAATTTGAAAGTGATTTTATGACTTTAATTAATAATAGTTCCTGTAGACTCGTGACCTCTCCGTCCTCTCTATGCTTTGATTCCATTATAACTCGACCCACTGTACTAGTCCTTTTAGATTAAATCGATTTCAAATCAACGCTTTGATGCTAATTTGTAAACACTGCACCTCAATTTAATTCGTTTTTACTTTGCTCAGTTTGGACTTAACTGGTTTGAAAATACTGATCACTGATTTGCATCAAAGCGTTTATTCGAAAGTGATGTTATTACATATTCAGCTGTAATAATTCCTGTAAACTTGTTTCCTCCCCGTCCCCATTAAGCCCCAACCCCACTGTATTATTGTTAAATTTAGTTGGAATGTTCGGTGATTTATGTTTCAACCGTTTGTACTCCATAATTTAAATTAAAAATCGCTTATACTCAATAAAAATAAATTTTATGTATTATATATTTCTTCCATTAGAACAATCTCACACTAACTCTTTATACTTTATAAATTATATTTTTCATAGCTATATTATTCTTCTATTTTACTAGATTGACAATAAACATAACAAAACGCATCTAAAAAACCTTTACATAGATCCTTAATTTGTATACTTATTTCTTGTATTTTTCTAAAGAATAATTGAGTCTCCAGCATTGAAATTAATAGTAAATCTTATACTATATTGGAGAAAACAATAAAATATTATACTTACATATATTACTTATTAGTAAAAAAGAATTAAAGCCAGATGCAGTGTTTATAACTTAGCATCAAAGCGTTTATTTAAAAGTGTATTTATCGTAGAGGAGTAGTACAATTTATAAAACTCATATGGTAGCAACTAGTACTCCCAGTACCAACTAGATAAAATTTGTGATTTACAGAATTGCTGTAAAAACTAAAAATAAAAATATTGTAATACAATTATACAATTAATCTGATTTTTTATGAATATATTTAAAATTTTGTTCTTTCAGGTCGTGAATATACATTAACAGATTGTTTAAATCTAACGAGATTTATTGTAGGTGACGATACTCAGCAGGTAAATAAAAAACTAAAATTACTATATTACAGTTTAAGGTTTTTGAAGTGCAAAATGTGAATTATTGTTTTAGAAAATGAATCTTATGTTTATAATGTGTACATTACAATGTTTTAGTTGTAAATTTTAATATACATTTTAATGCCTATTTTTGTTCTGATAAAAAATAGGAATATGCAGAAACATTATTTTATAGAAATGCATGTCCGGGAAGTATAAACTTTGTTAAATTAAGTTTTGTCATTTTTGGTATAAGAGTTCAACTCAATATGGATATATCCATTCATAAAGAAGACCAATTGAAAGCGGATATTTTAAGTAATATACAATAAAAATTTTTTAATAAATATGTTGAGAAAAATGTTAAAAAACTATTGAAAAGGCATTTTAATAATAAAGTCTATCATTAATTGCACAACTATAAATTATATAATTTTTTATAAAAATTAAATTTATTATGTAATTTTACATTATTTTTCTTCAATTACGAAAATATCAGATAATAATCTTTTGCAAGTGGAAAACATATTTTTTCTTTAATATATTTGCTGTTGAATTGGTCTGCTTCGTTTGATTAAAAAATGTATAATATTTTGTGCTTTTAGAATACACTTTTCCTATTCAGACAAAAGAAGATGCCATTAGATCGATTATACAAAATTTTAATTTTGCAGTTTTAGAATAATACATGTATGTACTATGTAGTATATCACATACAAAATTGTATTCTTGATTGGAAAATAAACCATTTTGCTCTTATATTTCGTCAGTATTTATTTTATTGCTTCATATAAAAAAAGTTTTTTTTAAACAAAAAAATCTCTAAACAAAATTCTAAGAGTTTTTTAAGAGGTAAGTTTTAATATAATAATTAGTATTGAGATAACTAGAAAAAATATAATTAAACTTACTTTGGAATAGTTGAAAACTCATTTTTATACAACTCAAAAAAATATAATTCTATTTCTAAGCTCGATAATGATAAATAACCTATATAAAAAAAAACACATAATCGTTCATTGTTCAATATTACCATTAGCATTTTTCTAGGCTACAATACATTGTATTGATGTGTATTAATTATAAACCAATACATACAAGATATCTCATATGAATTTTACATTATTCGCGACATATATTTTATCCGGCGGTGGCCAGTTTACTCGGCCCATTCTAGATGTGAAAGTGATTTTATCCGAGAGGACTAGTACTGTAGAGTATAGACATAATGGAATCAAATCATAGAGGGGACGGAGAGGTCACCGGTCTTCAAGAATTATTATAAATAAAATCAATAAAATCACTTTAAAATAAATGCTTTGATGCTTATTTGTAAATACAGCACCTCAACTTAATACTTTCTCACTTTGCTGGTTTACACTGTGCTTGGTTTGGGCTGTATTGGCTTGAAAAGCATCTTATTCGCATCGAAGCGTTTATTCGAAAGTGGTTTTATCACCTTCAGATTAAAAATGTCCTGTAAACCTGTGACCTCACCGTCCCCATTATGTCCAGACCCCACCATGCTCTGATTCTACTGTACTGGCTTTTAAGTTTTTCTATTTAAAATCATTCACAATTAATTACTTTGGAAAAAAATGTGTCAAAAAAACATTCAAATGAATATCATATACATTATTTAACAAATGTTATTCAAACTATATAGAAACTGAGTTATCAAAGTAAAACACCAATGGCAATGTTATTTGGAAAACAACAGTAGTGTATCAAAAAAACACCTAAGGCTAACAAAACAATTCGTTAGCAAAAACAAGTTTGGTTAGCGTTGCATGAAATTGTCGTTCAAATATTCCTATGATGTTTTTATCGCCGGAAAACTGTGTTTTTTTACAATTTTAGGATCTGAAAGTTAAAAATTTGTCAGCATTTAGAATTCATATGTATTCATAGCATATTAAACGAAGTAAAAATCCGGCACTTCAGTATTGCTATAATTGCCAGAAAACTGTATAAGATATTGTATATTTAACATATACTCTTTAAATCATAAAAGAACTTCATGAAATCATCACAACATTTTATGGACATCTATTCAGAATGATCCTAATTAGTTTTGATACTTGAGTACCATTTATAGGTTTTTATTTAATTTAATTTAACTTTTTATTTAAGTATTTTTTGGCTGAGTAAAATAGAATACTGATATTAAATTCGCAATCACCGACCCCCACAACATATAATTTGACCACTTTAAAGTCTTTTACACAAAAATCCAGAAAAATGTTTTAGCTTTGATGTGGAGCAGTGATGCTATAGGTTTTACAATGAAGTGGCCTTTTTTATTATTTTGTTTGTATACACATTTACAACTTTTTTATTACTGGACCAATACCTTCGAACAGCAACTCTATAAATCACATACTTGATCAACTTAAATTATAGTTTAAATAGTTTATTTAACGTATTGACCTATTGTGTTCGAAAAATATCAGGAATATTTAAAACATTGGACAATAAATTCATGCTACGATAACCAAAATTGTTTACTGCTAGAGTAAATATGGAAAACAATTGTGTTCTATATTTAATAAATCATCGGTATTCACCATAAAACATATATTTGATAAATCTTAATTATTTATTTGTGTACCACCCTCCTACGCAAAATAAATTAATAGCTGGTGCAAATCTAAAATATATTTAATGTAGAAACACGATTAAATTCTAGTTGGCTTGACTAAATTATTTGTTAAAACCACTATTACTTAGTTTTTTGAACCAGAAATATATTGAACCGCTATAATAAGCGTATTTAAATTTAGTTCAAATTTTTAATAACTCAGTCTAACTAGAAATGTATTGTGCCGTTATATTAACCATAATTTAAAGTTGACCAACTTTATATTTTTCAGAGGGTAACTTAATCCCCTAATTTTCAAATTGAATAATATATTTAACATTTCGATTCATTGTGTTAGAAAAATATTTAAAATATTTGAAATATTGGATAATATTTTCATGCAACGAGAACCAAATTAGTTTACGACTAACGAAACGTTTTATCAGGCTTAGGTGTTTTTTAGATAAACTGCTGTTGTTTTTCAAATAACATTGCCATTGCCTTCATACTTTTATGACCTAGTTTCTATATAGTTTAAATAACATTTGTTAAATAATGTATAATATATTATTTTGAATATTTTTTTGACAATTAAATATTCAAATTTAGTAATTGTAAATGTTTCAAAAATAAAAAACTAAAAATTACAATTATTTTTATGTCCTATATTTAATGAGTCATCCATTTTCACTATAAAACTAATATTTGAAAGTCTTTTACTGTTTATTTGTGTACTACCCTCAGTGTTGGGAATTATCTAGATAATTGTATCTAGATAATATATCTAGATAAAAAAAAGTAAATCATCTTATTATCTTATTTAGATAAACAAATCGGTTACCTGAGGTAATTAATCTATATAGAAATTGTAACTATTTTTTAAGTTATTTATTCGTGGGTTTTACAAAAACAGGTTTCGGGATCCGACGAAACGCATAATGTAGTCCTAGCCTAAAAATATTAATATACCTAGGTCCTAATGAATAGTGATTAGTGATATAAAAATATATTATTAATACATTGGGGTTGGCTTGTTAGACAAGTCCAATATTCCATTGTAATCCAATGTATTTTAGTCGATTATACAAAACGTCTTTTACCTATTTTTAATAGGTAGAAGTAGATAAGAGTTATATATGTATTATCGTATAATTTATTATTTATATTCGTAGTTCTCGACTACAGTGCTCAGTTTTTATTTAATGTTGATAATTTTTTTCCCAGTACTCTCGAAATAATTACTAGTGCTATATAAAACGTGTTTATAAGAATTTTTACGATAATAATTTCAAGATTAACATTGACCAAAATCCCAACAAAAAAAATGGTCGAAAGTGCAGGTGTTTATTTGAGCAGAATGGTTATAAATTATATTTTACAAATATATATACATGTCAGGCGAGTCCTGTATCAGTAACTACATATAGGGTAAAGAGTAAAGACTATAAAAGTAAAATAGTAAATAGTAATACAAGTCCAATAAACAATGAGCCGTTTCCAAAAAGTTATTTGTATTTTCAATCAAAATAAAATAACAAAACCTTGTAATAAACATTTTAAACATAATGTTGGCTCTCCGTAGTCCGTAGACCGTATGTGACCAAAACGATAGTTAAGCCTCAAAGAAGAACAATATGTTTATAAATAGTTTCAACCGATAATGAAATGTCCCGTCATCGATTATCGAGTTTGATAAACTCGTATTTACTTTTTATACCTATTTATACTATTACTGTTGCCTACATAAAAGATGACATAAACAGAATACATGAAAATAATAAATGACAAATGAACAGAGTAGCCATAAATCACGAAATCTAATATAAGGAAAATTTGCTCTTTGACGTAACTGTCCATTTCTTAGTACCTACGTCTTATTGGTTATTAAATTATTCTGTAATCTGTGAAAATACTTTGTTTCACTCATACATTTTCGTATAACATTTTATGAAGGTTAAAATTTAATTTATCTATTTTTCATCTAGATAAAATTGTATTTATCTTTATCTTTTAGCTAAATAAATGTTAAATGAATAATTTAATATCTTATCTAGATGATATATTACTCAATTATCCGTTATCTTATCTAGATAACTTTATAGTTATCCTTTCCCAACACTGACTACCCCCCTACGCAGAAAAATAAAATAGCTGGTGCAACCTAAAATATATATAATGTAGTGACATGATTAATTTATTTTGGCCTAACTAAGTGTTTTGTAGAAACAACTTTTTCTTTAGTTTTTGGAACTAGAAATTTATTAGGCAACTTTAATAAGCGTATTTTAATTTAGACCAAGCTTCTAAACACTCAGTCCAACTAGATGTGTATTTTGCCCTTAGAAAAACCATAGTTTAAGTTAGACTAACTTTGTATCTTTCAGAGCGTAACCTAATCACCTTAATTTATTGGATAAATAATATAATTAACAGTTTAATCTTCTGTGTTCGAAAAAAATCAAGAATATTAAAAATATTGGAAAATAATTTCATACAACGATAACCAAAATTGTTTATTGCTAACGAAATGTTTTATCAGCCTTAGGTGTTTTTTATTTAGACTGCTGTTGTTTTCCAAATAACATTGCCATTGTCGTCACACCTTAATAAATCGGTTTCCAAATAGTTTGAATAACATTTGTTAAATAATGTATATTTTATTTATTTGAATGTTCTTTTAACACACTATTATCCAAATTTAGTAATTGAAAATGCTTAAAAAAAAGAAAAATTAAAAATTAGATTTATTATAGAAATAATGGGTCCTATATTTTATGAATCATCTGTGTTCACCATAAAACATACATTTGACGTATCTTTACAATTTGTTTGTATACCACCCTCCTATGCAAAATAATTTAATAGCTTATGCAAATCTAAAATATATTTAATGTAGAGACACTATTAATTTCTAGTTGGCATAATTAAATGAATTGTTAGAACCACTTTTATTTAACTTTTTAACTAGAAATATATTGAACCCCTACCATAAGCGTATTTAAATTTAGACCAAATTTGAATATAATTGGAATAACATTTGATAAATAATATATATTATATTTATTTAAATACTTTTTTGACATAAATATCCGAATTAAGTAATTATAAATGTTGAAAAAAATTTAAAAATTATAGTTAATATCGAAAAAAAAGTGTTCTATATTTAATGAATCATCTGTATTCACCATAAAACAATAACATGATATATCTTTATTATTTATTTGTATACCACCCTCCTGTGTAGAATAAATTATTTGCTGGTGCAAATGAAAAATACATTTAATGTAGAAACACGATTAATTTCTAGATGGCTTAACTAAATGATTTGTTAAAACCACTTTTACTTAGTTTTTGAACTAGAAATATATTGAGCCCCCATAATTAGCGTATTTTTATTGAGACCAAATTTTTAATAACTCAATCCAACTAGAAATGTAATGTGCCGTTATATTAACTATAGTTTTAATTTGACCAACTTTGTATTTTCAGATGGTAACTTAATCTCTTTAATATTTAAGTTCAATAATATATTTATCATTACGATTCATTGTGTTCGAAATAATTCAGGAATATTTGAAATGATGGACAATACTTTCATGCTACGATAACCAAAATTGTTTACTGCTAACGAAATGTTTTATCAGCCTTGTTTTTTAGATAAGCTGCTGTTGTTTTCCAAATAACATTGCCATTTGCGTCATACGTTAATAGCTCAGTTTCCATATAGTTTGAATAATATTTGTTAAATAATGTATATAATATTTATTATAATATTTTTTTGACGTAAATATCCAAATTTAATTGTAAATGTTAAAAAAAACTAACAATTAGAATTCTTTTAGTAAACAAAAATGGGTCTTAAATTTAATGAATCATATGTATTCACAATGAAACATATATTTGATATATCTTTACTATTTGTTTGTATACCACACTCCTATGCAAAATAATTTAATAGCTAATGTAAATCTAAAATATATTTAATGTAGAGACACTATTAATTTCTAGTTGGCATAATTAAATGATTTGTTAGAACCACATGTACTTAACTTTTTAACTAGAAATATATTGAGCCCCTATAATAAGCGTATTTTAATTTAGACCACATTTTTAAACACTCAGTCCAACTAAAATGTATTGTGCCGTTATATTACCCAAAGTTTTATTTGGACCAACTTTGAAATTGTTAGAAGGTAATTTAATTACCTTAGTTTATAGGTTAAATAATTCAGTTCAACTTTTTGCGTTATTGTGTTAGAAAAATATCAGGAATATTTGAAATATTGTACAATATTTTTATGCAACGATAACCAAAGTTGTTTACAGCTAACGAATTGTTTAATCAGCTTTGGGTGTTTTTAGATCAACTGTGGTTTTTTTTCCAAATAACATTGCCATTTGCGTCATACGTTAATAGCTCAGTTTCCATATAGTTTGAATAATATTTGTTAAATAATGTATATTATATTTATTTGAATATTTTTTTGACATAAATATCCAAATTTAATTGTTTAAAAAAACTAACAATTAGAATTCTTTTAGTAAAAAAAAATGGACCCTAAATTTAATGAATTATCTGTATTTACCATTATTTTTTTTAATGTTTTAAACTAGATATATATTGAGCCTCTATAATAGGCGTATTTTAATTAAGAACTAATATTTAATACTCAGTCCAACTAAAAATGAATTGTGCTCTTAGGAAAACCATAGTTCTAGTAGGTTTTGAGTATTTCATGATAGGTATAATTACAGACCATTTTCTTTAGTCCTGTTTTTCTCCAGTTACGCTTAGCCAATGTTTTTTTTATTGTATAATTACATTTATGTAATATTATATACAATTATATTATTTTGTAGTCAAAAATATTTAAACTTTCAGTCATGATCATAAAACAAAATATATTAAATTAAAAAAATAAAAATAAGTGGAAATCTACAAAACATTTTTTTTAGATATAGCTTAGGGGGATCTCGAACAATTTTACTCTCTCACATATTATAACAACCTAGAAATTAACTACAGCTTTCGAAGTGCAATTTCTCCTTTTTTTTTGGGAGGAGGGAATTTTCTTTAACAATAAAAAAATAAATCATAAAAATCCAATATCTAATCAGCTCTGCGCCTTCTACTGCAATCGTATCTACCGCTATACTTATAAAAACTAATACGGCGGGGTCGGAGCATAGCGGGGTCAAGGTATAGTGGGGATGAGGATGTCAAAGGTTTACATGAATTTTTAAATCTGAAAGTGATATAATCAATTTCGAATAAACGCTTCTATGCAAATCAGTAGTTAGTATTTTCAACTAGTATATGTCATTAAAAATATTATTATTTTGTAGTTCGCCTTGAGTCTAAAACTCAAATAATTTCATCCCTTGCGGCGGGGAGGGGTCGGGTTGCAGGACTATCGAAATTTGATTTGAGGCTATTTATGAATAGAGGCATGCCTAATAAATGTTCTAAAAAAATTGCGCTTTGATAAGACCGTTTTTCGCTAAGCTCTAGTGAGTTAAAGTCGAAAAACCGCCAAAGTACCAATCGCAAACTATTTCGGATGTATAGAGATGATACTCGAGTAAACCGTTCCAAAGGAAAAAATATGTGACCGCTCTTTTAAGGTATTAGGTTTATTTTTCAAAGTTTTTCTCAAATAAAAGGTAACCGTCAAATGAGCCAACTTGGGGCATTATGGGTAATTTGGGCCATGTGTGTAAAAAAATATACATTAAAATATAATATATTTGACCCATGCCCCAAATTACCCATTATGCCCTATGTTGGCCCGTTTGACGGTAACAAAAGATTTTTAAGATTATTGTTTGTTTCTGTTAATATATGCATTTATTTTGCACATGAGTAAACAGTTTTAAACTGTAATAAGCATGTAAAAAAATAACGGTAAGGGGGTACGTGTACTAAGTATGCCATACAACGCAAATAAAAATATTCAAAAGTATCTGTTGCTTAAAACAAATTGCACGGATCAACACCTACAGACATGGTACTGTTTGCATTCTTCAAGTAAATATTCTCATATTAAGTACTGTGGTTGTTCGGAAAACCACTATTTGAATCACAGTCATCAAGCAAGAATACAATATTCCCATAACATTATAAAATCGTCATATTCCGTATCCAAGTTTATCGTTTGAACACTTAAAATGTATTCGAAAATTATGATGCTATTTATTTGCATTGCATGGTACGTTTTGCAATGTCAATGTGCTGGTCAAGGCCCTAGTGAAAGTCAACTTGTAAGAATAACGAGTACTTATTATTTATTTTTAATACAAAATGCTGAGATAGTTGCTTAAAAATGTATAAAATGTAATGTATTGATTAGAAAAGTCACTTAATGTTTTAACCACCTCCATTGCTGCACCGAAGAGTTTTTTAAGTAATATTTTCTCTTATAACCAATTATTGATAACAATAACAAAAAAAAACAATTTATGTTATAACGCTAAACAAATTCGCAAGCCATATAATATTATTGATAGTTAAGCATTTTTATTTAATTAAAGAAGGATTAGTTTAATTTGCAAATTGTAATGTACAATTAAATGACTAATTCTTATTCTTATAACAATAGGCTGTGATAGTAAGAAAAGTCGATGAAATTTATCACGAACCGAATGGCATTTACTACGATGACTTTTTTGAAGCTTTGCACTCAATAAAAGTGGTTACGAGAGCAACAGGAAATATCCCCAGCCTCGATGAATTTCTAAAGACATTGGAAGGTAAAAAATAATAGGACAATATTCAACAAATGTGTTAGCTAGAAAATATTAAATTGAGGTGCATTATTTATAAACAAGCATCAAAGCGTTAATTTGAAAGTGATTTTATGACTTTTATTAATAATAGTTCCTGTAGACTCGTGACCTCTCCATCCTCTCTATGCTTTGATTCCATTATAACTCGACCCACTGTACTAGTCCTTTTAGATTAAATCGGTTTCAAATAAACGCTTTTGTAACTGACCTACTTGTCTAGCTGGCTAGACTAGGCAAAGTGGCCGTCGATAAGGCTAAAATAGACGGATCCCCACGGGAAAACGGTTGGCTAGGCCGTTGTCTACGTCTAATTGGCCTTAAAGTCTCCCTTATTAACTTAATATATCACCCGAGGAGCTAGAACGGGCGGCCACACTGTTAAATAATCTAACTCTCAGCTGCAGGCTACAAGATGTTTTATTCTAAATTAGGGTTTCTAAATAAAATACAAAATTATACAATATATATAATATATATATATATATATATATATACACTCTGACCTGGGTTGGACGATGAAATGGTTGGTCAAAGCGGAGTTGAAACGGACGCACACAAAAGATAGTCGGATGGGTGGCTTGTAGTAAAACGGCAAAAATTTAGAGCGCAAGGTCGAGGATATTGGCGGTCCGTGATGGTAAAGTCAACTGGTTAATTAGTGATGTGTCAATAGGTTCGGGGCGCGAAGTAACGGTCGGGTGAAATGTGACCGTTACAC
>NW_026095913.1:2718118-2738611 GCF_023614345.1 Adelges cooleyi
TGGTGTATTCATAATAAGTTATTTCCCCAAAATGTTTTTTCCCGAATCATGTTTTATTGTATGACAATCGTCAAGTCAAGACAATGAACCTAGGGTGTTAGAACACAGGCTACATTAAAAATCGCCCATTATGTTGTTGGTATTAACGCCCAAACGATATTCTATAACAATTGGTCAGAAAATCGTCTAATAATCGATGCGAGAATTTGTCAAATCAATAATATACCTCATAAACTCTTCAATCGTAGAAGGCCACCCCCTTCTACAAGGTGGTGTATTCTTAAATTTTAATTTTTTTTTATCAAATTTTTGGGACTGTAACGATCATATTTCACCACTAAGATTTGACAAATAAAATAACTTTTGTTCTAGTGAATATTTTTATGATGTTTTTTTTTTAGATAATTTATACTCATTTGCGCTATAAGCACTATGTATTTTATTGCACTTAACTATTTTACTTTTTTTATTTTTTCTATTACCTTTTTATTTAAAAAAATCCAAGATAGCCATTTTGTTAAGAATAATTTGCTGAAAATTTTAACTGCTCGATAACCAGATTTGGGCAATTACTTTTTAAGTTACTAAAAGTTAAAACAGTTTTTTGTATTATTCCATCGTTTTTGAATTTTTTACTTATTCCCTTTCTCATATAGTATTACCTACAATACAGGCTTGTTTCTTTTTTTTTTTATCCATACAATTACACTATAGATAATTTTGAAATGATTTACTATTATACAACTTTCTTTTTTTCCCCTGATCGTATGGTTTGTCGTTACATGAAATATATAGTATAATATACAGTAATGGTAATGAGATAACATATAATACAATTTATAGTAGATATGAGTAATAGTGGTTAAATACTACTAGTGTAACAGATTAAGATATTAATTGGTATCAACGTTGCAGCTTCTTTGTCTGGTGGCCCTGAACAGGGGCAGTTTTAAGATTAGATTGAATTGAGTTGAATTGAGTTGCATGTACCTAACTAGGCCGGGAGACCGTTAGAACTATTACAAATTGTACAACTTTTATTAAGTTACATAAAAAAATGTAGCAACAACATTTTTCACAATTCGCCCGGTTAATATATTTTGTAGCATGGTAAGATGCCATGACGAATAATTTTTTATTTGTGTTGTCAGCCATCGCAGTTGTATCGAAAAAATATTGTTGTCAAAAGTGTAGCTGTTTAATAACCCTCAACAAATGTCACCGTGACTGTTCGACTTTTTATACAAAATTGCACAATTTAAGTTTCGAAAGCAGATTGCATTCTGAAAAAAGTACAAAAAAAAAATAATATATTTATTGTAATGTGGCTTTGTAATAACACCACCTACAATCACTTCTTTATTAATAAAATCACAATATAATGATGTGTTATAATACATGTTGTACCGAGGCAGGTACCAAGAAACCCATTCCCAGTAAGGTGGCTTCTTATCTAGCTTAGAGTTAAACTAATCGTATATTGTCTCTGGGTTGACGTACGATTTCAGTCATGTCTCATGTTTGCAGGCAAACTTCTTGATTTTAATCAATAATTTTAACGGAGATAATTTTGTATAAATACATTATGTTGGTATTCCTGTGTATGACGTATTCCCACTAAATATTAATAAGCCTGTTTTCTGAAATCTGAATTTTACAATATTTCAAAAGTATAAAAATGTCCAATGTATTTGTATACAATACAAACAATGTACATATAAAATGATTACCAATAATGTACCAATGTAGTAATACATTTAAGTAGGTACTAGTTAAAATTACATTTCAAGTAGCAGGTTGGAAACGATTTAACGCGGTGACTAATTTAATATCATAATTAACAATGTAATAATAATTAATTTTCTACTCTTTAATTCCAAAATTTCGCTTAAAAATTTTGGAAAAACCATCCAACCTCATCGATTAGGTTAGGTTTTTCCCAAAACCCATAATACTATAATATAACGTTGGTGAAATATTATATTAGCAAGTATGACTGTTCTTGTAATGCCGTGGTACTTACTGGTTTGTGTAACCAACAGGTGTATTTCTTTTGTTTGCAATGCGACAGTCTCAGTGAAAAGCACTGTACGTAATGTAAGAAAGTTATATTATAATATCTATCGTTAGGTTTTGTACAACAGTGAAATTTGTACTAAAACCATAAAATCGCTTGTTGTATACGTCCAATAATAATAATAAATTGCAATACTGAACTCGACTAGCTAAATAATATCTTAAGGGGTGAAATAACATAACAATTCATTCTAAAAACCTTAGCGATAGTCAAGTACGATGGTTAGGTACAAAATAGGGCAACGTATGTAAATATAGAAATATAGTAAAATTGCGTCAAAACCATTATTAACTATAATAGTCCCAAAACTAAGAAACAAATTGTTCCCTTTACTGCAGATAAAAATGGTTTAAAATTACCAAAAAAAAAAAAAATCTTGCTTAATTTGCAAATTTAAAACATATTAAATGTTTTTTGTAAGAAACTCGGTTTTAATAAATGCTCTTTAGTCAAGCATTTCTTTTTATACTTTTATATATGGTAATCCTTTTGATATAGGACACTCGTTTTCTCAAAAAATATGAATATTTTGAAAATAATTTTATTCCTTTACTTGTAGGCACATATTTTACTAAATTTTTCAATACTTTGAACATTTTCGACTCATCGCTAATACGCAAAACAAGTATGGATCTCGTTTTTTTACATGGGAACATACGTTTTTAATTCCATATGACTATGTAGACGAAAAATTGAAACATTGTTAATTTTCATCAATCGCGTTGTTTGCCATTATTTGATTGTAAAAATTTGAGTTTAAAATCAATATTCGTTCGGGTTTTACAACAGTAGCACAACAGTTTCACAAATTCTAAATTTGAAATTTGGAAAACCGAAGACATAATATGATAATAATTATAAGGGGAAATGTAATATTATATTATTTGCAAAGCCATAGCAAACGAACAGAATGATAAAAATTCAAACGCCAAAATTTAAAAACATTTAAAAAAGTTTGTCTACATATTAACGGAATTTAAAAAAAGCCAGTACAGTGGGGTCGGGGCATAGTGGGGACGGAGAGGTCACGGGTCTACAGATTTTATTACAACTGAAAGTGATAAAATCACTTTTAAATAAACGCTTCGATGCGAATCTGTGGATAGTGTGTTCAAACCAGTTATAGCGGTTTAGGAGATATCGTGGGGCCAGCAATAATGTACTAAGCAATTTAATATTTAGTCTTGTGCAGGGTGGATACGATAAGGGTTGGTCGTCTTTCTGTAAATATGTACTGTCATAGTTAGGTTACCCATTTATCGTAATTAACAATATAATGAAAATATTTTCATTACCTGTTGACTGTTGATTCACTCACGCATAGCAACCTAGAAACTGACTACGGCCAAAGTGTAAATTTACCCTATTTTTGGCGTTTTTTCCTTAATAAAAACAAAATTTGATTACAGATTTTTGAGAAAGTTGTATATGTTCCATCAATGTTTGTCGATATAATTATGTTCTAAGAATATTATATACAAATTTATAACTAATTGGACTATCTTTACAAAAATAAAGTTACATAAGTAAAAAAACATGTACAATTTTTGGTAGTTTTCCACATTTTAAAGGAGAAGGGATGAACTTTTTGTATTTTTGGCTTAATAAAGTACCTTCCAGGTATGATTTCCGATCAAATGAGTTGCTACACAAAGAAATAATAAACGAACACCTATGCACAATATATATATTGTATAATTTTGTATTTTATTTAGCGACCTTAATTTAGAATAAAACATCTTGTAGCCTGCAACTGTGAGTTTGATTATTTAACAGTGTGACCGCCCGTTCTAGCTCCTCGGGCGATATAGTAAATTAATAAGGGAGACTTTAAGGCCACTTAGACGTAGACAGCGGTCTAGCCAACCGTTTTCTGTGGGGATCCGTCTATTTTAGCCTTATCGACGGCCACTCACGGTTATAATCTTTACTATGCCTTCAATGGCTATACAAAATTTGCGCTATTCGCTTAACCTTGACGCCTTTAAGTACACCGTATACAGTTTTGGAAAACGGTAGCTTTGTGTACGTTGACTATGTAAAGTTCATCATGGTACACTTTATTTTTATTATTTACAAACCATATTGTACGGAACGCAAAGAAAATGGGAATTAAAACTACGTTTTTTTTTTTTTTAGACACAGAAAATATTTTAAAACATAATGTTTTTATATTTTGTTGAATGCCCGCTGGTTTTTGAAAATAATCGTTTGCGGAATATATGAATAATAACTATTAAACATTATAAAACAAAAAATATAAATTGAAGGTAATATATTCGGTCAAAGAAAATAACAGTGCTAGGTGTTTTTAGCCGGGTAATATTTCGCATCATGCGAAACACCTGAGTATATATAAGCATTTTACGACATTTTCATACATTGGTGTGCCTAAGCCCAAAAAAAACCATTTTTTTTTTAAATATTCCTACCAAATTTCAGTAATAAGTAGGAAAAATATACAAAAAAAAACTAGCTGCAAGCGGGTGACAGAGTGCAATGTATTTTTACGGCGGTCGCAGATTCCAAGGGAGGCCTAGCTATACGATTTATACAATTGAATATACAAGCAGAAATTAGCAAAAGTCATAAAAATATGCTTATGATATTTTCCACGTTCAAAAAAAACCTGTTTTTTCTATTGGTTCTCGTGTTATCGATTTCGATCATTATTATTTATTTGAAACTTTACATCAGACAAGAGGAATGGCACGGCTGCTAGTAATACAGGTCGGTTAAATAGTATACACATGTTATCTTTTAGAAGTTAGAACAATAACTTGATCGCGATTATGACGGTTATGCTTAAATCGTCATATTGCCTATAAATGTTTTTACCTCTATGAAAACCCCAGATAAGAACAATCCTCGAAATTAGCAGACCGATTTCTTTGTGTAGCAAATCAATAGGCAGATATCATACCCGTAAGGTACTTAAATGGACCAAAAATTAAAAAAGATCATTCCATCCTCGTTAACACTTAACGAATTTACATGTTTTTCTAATTGGAATTACGGTGCTCTATATTTTTTTTTTTTTAATAGTCCAACTAGTATGAAATATTCGTTAATCTTGGAACTATTGAAAAATATTGACATACCAAAAAAAAATCATGATCCCTTTCCTCTAAAAAATAATATACATTTTTTCTTTATTTCACTTTTTCAAGAAAAGTTTTAGGGATTTAGAACTTAATATTGGACTGATGGTAGATCTAGAATAAAACAAAAACATGTACAATTTTCTCAATAATCAACATGATTTTTGAGGAAAAAAAAAGACCTACCTATGTCGTTTTTGAAATGACCAATTCAATTATAAATTTGATGTTATGTGTGATTAGATTATGAATTTAAGGTATTACTTTTGCATAAATAAAATGTAGTACTGTAATAAACGGTTTGTAATATTTTATTTATTTTCGTATTTTTTTATTATAGTTATAATTTTTAATACTCTTTTATATCATCATGTGTGTATTTTTTTAATTTAGATACATTTAATTTTTCATTTTTCATTGTAGATATTTTATAGCTTCATTAACATTTAAAACGTACAGGATCCTGTTCCATGTATTGGACCGAATTTTGTGTTTATCATCCCGCCGATCTTGAGTACACCATCGTCCCATTCTATTAGTAATGGCCTCTCCGTTGCATTAACTCCTGGACTACTTTCTGGTCGATGTAGAGTGTATCGCCTTTAACTGTTAGGCGTTTACCATCTACATGTTGGTTAATTTCTGAAACGTTTTAAACAATTAAAATGTGATACGAGGAATGATATTAATTTGACATCGAGGATGAATTAGACTTACCACCTATATAACCATGGTATCTTTCCTGATAAGTTGTTTTACCACCAACATTAACCGTCCTGGTGTATGGTTGGTTAGACGAGGATGAGCCTACTCCACTACTACCAACTCCGTGTGTTCTCTTGTTTCGTTCTTGAGAGTTTGTATCAATTGATAATGGTTGTTGTAACTGCGTAAGGGTCTGTGATTCTTCTTTATCTAGAAACGTTTTTAATAATTAAATGTGATGAAAGGTATGATAATAATTAGACTCTGAAGACAAATGAGACTTTATTGGACATTAAACTGCGAACCTTTTAAAATACTTTTCATTTTATGCAATACTCGACCCAATGCTGCATCCACTTCTACTTCGTCGAATACTTCTTCGCTTATTGGTTTACCGTCTACAATTAAATAATAAAATCGATGTAGCAATCACTCAATTATAGGTACGTTTTTTCGATTCTATCGGTACTTGAGTATTGATTGTTAAATGTTATTTAAATTATGATGTTTTCACAACGAGCACAGTCAAATTAATGGTTAAATTTATCCAAAATAACTGACTAGGTGACTGATGCCCATAAACCAATTAAGGCCAAGTATTAAAAAACTACTGAAAACCATTTGGCCACAACATAAAATTAAGACTATACTATCATCACATATAAAGAGATTATAAATCGGAAATAATCATTATTCAAGAGCCACCAGAGTAAATCATGTTCTATGTTTTCTAATTTTAGCCGTTAGACTTTAACTAGATGTTAACTTTTCTGTTTTTTATATAGAAAAAAACTAAGCCGGGATAACAAACACAATGTTTCTATGATAAAATTGTTGACTTGTACTGTTTAAATTTTTATTTCAATCATTTTTATTGATATTAATATTTTTGTTGTATTCAGAACAATGAACTAAAATTACACAGTTTATATTTTAGAAAAAATGCTATGGTAATTTAATAGTTTTTTAGTATATTTTTCTCAGTAAACGGTACCGATATATAAAGTTGGAAATCTTTCATTTAGGTTAAATACATAAATTTAAATTTTTAATCATGATTATTTTAATTTAATTATAAAAAATTAAATTAGACATGAAAAACTGTTTTAACTTTTACGTACGAAAAAAACTTATTTGTGATTAAAAAAATAAGCTATTTGTTGGTATATATGCATACATTTTTTAGTGACTTAAGTAATAATATTTGTAAAATTCAAAAAATAATATTTAACGTTAATTTTACTTTTTAAAACTTCTAATTTTTCAATGAATAATAGCAAATCGACTAATAAACTGTGTATAACTTGATTCCGTAGCATAACGACTTTTTTACCTGAAGTTTTTACTGTTTTCCCCAAAACTAATAAGTTAATAAAAATTAATTACATTATCTTAACCAATCGAGTATTAAAAATATTAATCATAGATATTAAATAAATTAATCATAATTGAACAGTGGGCAATAGTTTATTTGACATGATTGAATAAGTTAACAGTAGTTAAAACAGTCATTATTAAATGAATATATTCCACTATAACAGATTATTTAATCAGAATTTGAATAGTTATAATATGAATAGTTAACTTTCATCTTATAAAAATGTATAAAATTAAATATAGTGTTTAAATAATGCGCAACTCTGACGAAATGACGCAGAAATTTATTTATTTATTTTTGAGTTTAATTATTTAACACCAAAAATTATCATGTAACACACACAATAGTCACTATAATATTATACTTTGGTTTATATGTATACTTAATAGTATTAACCATCTATAATTATTTCCCATCCAATTTCAGTCATAATATCGCCTATAATAATTACTAAAAAGCCTATAATCTCCACGTCACCATTATACTTTGGCCCCACTATGCCCTGAACTCTTTTATTTTTATTTTTTATAAAAAAAATTTTATTTTATAGTTACCATTTTTAGGTAGTTCATCACTGCCGCCACCACACCTAAAAGCCAACGTTTGTAGTTAAAATAAGAACACGCGAAAACTTTTTTCAATTTGAAGAAATATTTCCAAACGCTTTTAAAAAATAAATAGAAAAAATACTTACGCCACGAATGCTGCCAGACTAATCAAAAGAATAATTTTAATGTGTATCATATCAACTGTTATAGTTTACGGTTTAATTCGGGTGTACTAACAATTTTACTGTTTTCAGTACTTCTAGAACCAAAGTGAACGATTGTCTACAACTGACTGAAACAAAGTTTGGGATACGGACGGTTTGAATTTCTTTTGCACGAAAAAAAATCCATATTAAAACGAGTATTTGTTTTCGAGACGATACAAATGTCTATAATAATGCCCGAGTTATTTATGAGCATCTAAGAAACATGTTTTTCCGTATAATTTTTGACGTTCATTGTAGTGTGAAATTATTATAGCATAAAATATGTGTTTGCTTAGGGCTTTATATTTTTTGAACAAATTTTTAGTCAGATATCTTACACAAACCGTACTTCTAAGGGACAAAAAAAAAAGACTTCACTGCTTACTTAAATCAGAGATGTTGATGCATTTTTAATAATTTATACGTTTAATAGCTAAAGTTATTTATTTTTTAAATATTACATATTTCTATTTTAAGGAATTTTATATTGAGGATGGGCTTTATGCTTAACGTAGTAGCCCAATAGTACAGTATAGCAATGATGGTTTGCCACTAACAGTTTAAATTCATTAGAGATTACAAATTACCATTTGTCAGTGTACAATGGTGTATGAAAAAAACTTTTTAATGTTTATGCGTTGGCTTCTTAAAGTCGTTTATTAAATAAATTTGATATTGTAGTAATAAAAATGGTAGCTAAAAATAGGGATAGGAGGGGTAATCTGTGATGTCTTTATGAAATTATTTTTAATATATGTATGTGTGCTTTTAAATGTGTCCTACTCTTCCATATCCTATTACTACAATAGTATGCTAGTGTTAATAAGCTTTCACGTACCTTATGGCTCAGCTATAGAGTGGAAATGCGTTGTCTCGCTGTCCTCCGTTGTTCCTTTGTTGTCTGTAGTGACTGAAAATAGAAGTCTCGTACGACACGCACTTACCGAACTCGTTAGTTTCTAATAGATACCGAAAGTTTTACTTAATAACACGCGTACTACTAGGTGTAATGTATTAATGATCCGGCTCGGAGTGTATTCCTGTTCGTCCAAATAAAGTTACCCTTTTCAGATATGTTTTTAAGCGTTTTTAACTTGGTGATCCTCTAGCATGCTACGTGATAACTAGTCAGAGGACTACACAAATTCGTTTAGAAGATCAGATTACTAGGCTGCGATATTTAGAAGCAACAGACCTTAAGGGTCCATATTTAACCTCACTAAACAGCCGCTACTCTAGTTGTCTTCCCTTACCTAAACACTAATTAATTAACTACTTAACTACTTAAATTTTCCAATTGCTGACGAGAACATCCAAATTCCAAGTGAATAATTTAATTCAAAGGAATTGGATCCCTAGAGCTGCTTTACGCTTCTCAAGAGAATTAAATGAACCAGGTCAGTCTCTCGGACTATGTTAAGATAGCTAAATTAATAGACGAATTATTAAATGAAACAAATAAATAAACACAATGTTTTGTTGTGCATAGGACTTGGAACATACACTGAGTCAAAACCATAAACAATTACGAAAAGAATCGGTTAACTACGCACACCCTGCCTTAACAATTAAATAATTGATAAGTTGCAGACGATTGTAGCTAAACGACTGAGCGGCGACAAGCCCGTCATATTGTCTTATATAGGGAGTAAATGCGTCATTAGCAGGGGGTGAGGTATGAAATGTTTCCTAGGATAGTCATCCAAGCGTACAATTGTATGGTATGAGTCAGCATATGTTATGTGTCCTGTTTATTTTAATACATCCTTTAATACTTTTATAAAATACTGTATTTGAAATAATATATAAATAATTGTGTGCGATATTATTATTTGTGCATATAATTGATCTTATATAATTGACATTTTTGATTAGTGCATATATTGAATTTAGTGCATATAATCTTATCATATATAGGGGTATTTTTAGTGCATATAATTTCATGTATTGTGTGTTGTGTATTATGTATTATGATATTACATGTAAATGATTCAATGAGTACAATATAATCATTACAATATAGTTCCATTCTAAATAATATACCTTCGGTCTAATTTTCCCGACCTAAATCTCTAAAACTGTGCTTCGAAAAGTGAAAAATACAAAAAGTCCAAAGAATGAGCTCGGCGAACTTCGACAATTTAAACTATAAATTGGCAATCCTCATTGCCTTACTAAAACAATAAAGGAAACTATTTAATAAATCACAATTTCATAAATAATCACTTACAATATTATAGTAGATTGATCCGCTATGGCTGTCTAGTTAATAGTAAATAGTTGATACTATGACGGTACGATTATCACTAGTCCGTGGATTTATATACAATTGTATGTATTTTATGGGTCCTCCTATGAAAGAATGTTCGTTACCAAATTCCGTTTCAGAACTTTTTTACCATATGGACACACTACTTGTTTGTGTATATTTTGCATATTTTATGCAATATGGATAGCATTGTACAGAGCAATATACTTGTTTCTTTGTTGTTAAATGAAATTACATTCATATAGGGATATGCACGTTGGTTGTCTAGTGTTTGCAGGTGATTTAGTGTCAGTAAATGAGACAGCTGAATTATTAAGAGTGCAATTAGAGCAATATATGGATGCATTGGAGACCATAATTAGTTTGAGAATAATCACATATAAAACATAATCTACTTTTGAGTTAAATTTCAGTACTTATAGCCTATAAGAGCTTTTAAAAAAAAGATAGAGAACCCATTATGCTCCAATTGCTAGTGGTAAATAGTGTGTGAGAAATGTTTGTCTTTGCGTTCAGTTATGCGATATTATAAAGTTAAAAAAACTTTTTAAAAAAAAAATGATTTTCTCAAAAATAGTAAAAAAAGTGAACTGTTAAAAATGTCAATTACTTTGAAAACAACTAAAAATTAACTACCATTTAAAATAATATTGAACATGTTTAATTTTTTTACTAAAAAGAAAAGCGTAGGCCCTACTCAACAAAGTCCAAATTCATTGAGTTAATTATTACGAAATGTATGTGTCATACACAATTATTAAACTAAATTTAAATTACAAAAGAACTTACAATATAAAACATTATTTAATAAATTTATTAGGGACTTCGTTGAATAGGGCCCACGCTTTTCTTTTTAGTCAAAAATTAAAGATGTTTAACATTATTTAAAATTGTAGTTAATTTTCGGTTGTTTTCAAAGTAATTGATATTTTAAATAAAATATGCTACAATTGATTGGCAAATTGTTCTTGCAATAAAATTATTTTTTGCATTTTAGTTCACTTTTTACTAATTTTTGGAAAAGCGTGTTTTTAAAAAAGTTTTTTTAAATTAATTAATTTTATTTTTTACTTTTTAGTCCTATTAAAGGTACTTAATATTTGGTGAATAGATTACTAAATTCATTTTAGAAAATTTGAAAAAAAAAATGGAGTTTTAGTGAAATGACCCCCACATTTGCCCCCTCCCCCGGCATTTGCGACGTCTGGGTCCCAGTATTTTGATGGAACGTTGTATTATCATCCAAAATGAGTGTCTGGGTTAAGTTTTACTCTTCTATGATATCAGGAAGTGGGTTAAATTCATTTTAGAAGATTTGAAAAAAAAAACATGAAATTTTAGTAAAATGACCTAGGGTCATTTTATTTGACCCTGTGTAGGGCGACCCGGATGTCCAAGTTCCAATATGACTACAGGATATTGTATTGTCATCCGAGATGAGTGTCTGTGCCAAGTTTCAGCCCGCCACGACATCGGGACGTGGGTTAAATTAATTTTGCAAGATTTAAAAAAAAATACCCGTACAAACGTGTTAGCGAGCTAAAGAGAAAAGCATGTAAAAAGGTCACACCATTGTAAAACCAATAGCATCGCTGTTCCGCGTCGAAGCTAAAAACCAAAAACGATTCACATAAATTGTTATTTTTTTATTTTTTCTATAAAATCGTCAATAAGTCGGGTTGGCCATATATTTCTCAAACCTTCGAAATTGTTATCGTCTTTCGAACGGGTAAAAAACAATTCGTATACTTTCATTAATGTAAACAGTGGAAATGGAAACGCACATCGAATCACCCAAGTGTTTTTCCGAAGTAAAAAAATTGTGTTTTTGAGTTAACGTTTAGGCGAGTATTCGATAAGTAATACTTCCATGGAAAATCATATTTTTAAATCTTTGTTTACTTTTGAATGGGCATTTTTAAATTTGATAAAACTTTTTTTATTCGACACTAAAACCAAATGTTTTCGTCATAGTTTAAAGATGGAATGAGTACGGTTAATTTTTTTTAAAAAAAACCAATAAATGTCTTTGTAGGTAGTTGATATTAAAAATGGTCATATGTAGTAAAATGTAGATAAAGAAAAACCAACTTTGTCTTGGTAAAATATTTTATTAAAAATGTCCATTGAAAATAATTAAAACGACGGTGACTTTAAAATTGGTGGGAAAATTAAAAAAAAAATAGGGGCCTCATTTTAGGCCAAGACGAACCAACAAGTCCACTGGTATCAGAATCCCACGGGAGTAATAGGTATATTTTTTTAAATTTTAAAACTATTTAAAATAGAACTCGTATCTCATTAAAAAATTGTCTTACGAAAAAAATAATTTCCGATTTGAAATCGGGAGAAAAAATCTTGTTGAATTCATATGTAACATGATTTTTTGGTATTTTAAATAATTTTAAAATTAAAAAAAAATGAATACCATTTATTGTACACATAGAGAATCCTGAATGTCTCACTTGAAGCTCGGTAGAATTTTACATTACTCCATGACATATATATATATATATATATATATATATATATATATATATATATATATATATATATATACAGGGTGATTCATTAATAATAATAGGACGCTTGTATTTCCTTAGAATAATCGAAATTTTCTAGTATTTTTTTTTTTGAAAACATTTTTGGTTATCATGTTTTGCAATATTATCAAAATACTAAACATTAACCTTTTTTCTATAAATAACGTATATATTTTATTTACTATTTAAACTCAAAATAATTTTCGATACACAAACAGTAGTCAAAGGAAACGAGTATAGTTAAATGCCTACGACAGAAAAGGCATAGTACATTTTCTAGGGTTCTAAAAAGTTCCTTGAAGGTCGATTTTTAAATCTTAAATGGTAAAATATACACATGACTAACTTTTTAAACAAATAATATTTTGTCGAAAATTTAGAGCGATTTCTACCAGTTGATATTTTGATTCTTTTCCGAATCACCTACTAATTACTTAGAGTAACAATAATTATATTGGAACACAGTGAAATTTTTATAAACATTCGAACAATCGGTGGCATTAGTTGACAGTTGTTATTAAACTATACTTTTGAAGAAAGTCTTTTTTTTTTTGCGATACAGCTGCAATAGCTGACGATACATAAAAAAAAACTATACCCACACGTCTTGGGTCAAAATATATTTAACGGGCAAATCGTAAAACTTAGTATCAACATTTTCGAAAATGTAGAGCAATTTTCAATAATTGATGTAGGATACAATTTTCATATTTTTTACTAAGAGTAACGATTGTGAAAAATAGTAAAATTTTTATAAACAACCGCACGACCGGTGACATTTGCCGAGAGTTGTTAAACTATACTTTTGACAACAACATTTGTTTGATATAATATCTGCGATGGCTTGTCAATACAAACAAAAATCTATAGGTACGTTTTGGTAGCTCGAGGCTACAAAATATATGTACCGGGCGAATTGTAAAATGTTGTACCTACATATTTTTTTATGTAACTTAGTAAAAGTTGTAACAGTGAATAATTTCAAAATTATTTTTAATTTAATTTAATAGATGAAAAACTAAAAATAAAGAAACGGGCCTGTGTTGTAGACAATACTATACGAATCGCTTATTCAAGAAAGGAAATAAGTGAAAAATTCCAAAATAATAGAATAACGCGAAGAAAATAGTTTTTTCAAAATAGGCTTTAGAGGTCTTATATTGACTGTATAATGCTATTGATGTATAATATTGTTGTCTCGATTTAACAAGAATAAAATACTTGGTGTACTTGGCGGATGGTGACGAATCCGATGATTTATTTTACTTATCACCCAGCCATTGTTTTTGTGATTTGTTTGCACTGATTTAAACTTGACCATAATAACATGACTATAATAATGATATGTTACTATATTAGGTAACTATGTTGCTATAGTACTTACATTAGCCAAGGATAAAAATAAGATAATTAAAAATACTCGCGAGTTCACCTTTAAGGGTCGCACACAAATAATATCAATTTATAGTTTTTATATTTTTTTCTTGTAATCTAAATCTTCGTTGTGTGAGTACTTTTGACTGATACACAGTTGACGTTACTTCGATGGTTTATAACTTTTTCAAATTTATTGTGAATTGGTTAGCTGGCTTATAAGAGTTTTAAGAATAATTTCGCTATACAATTATGTGAGTGATGATTATGATTTTATTATTTTATTCATAACTTTAACCGAATTGATTGTAATTTTTTTCTCAGACATTACGTCTTATGACAATGCTATTAATTTTATAAGTAAACAAGTACAGATAATTTTTTACAAACACTTGCAAACATTTCCATGTTTACTATCTTCGTGGGCACCCCTTTCATCTTCAGCTGGTGAACATTATTAATTGCCGTTGTTAATACATTTTACATCGATATTCGAACATGTCCAGTTATGACTGTACAATTCAAAGTTTATAGAGTCTTTCTGAAATTAAAAAATAATAAAACGTACACAGAGTGTTTATAGATGCATTGAGTATAAATTCATATAAAAAAAAAAATTCACAAAAACATTTTTTTTCTCCGAATTTGATGCTATCTTTAACCGCTCTACAGTTAAAACTAAACACTATAAAAAAAATTTGTTTTTATTCTTGCTATAGTAGGTATATATAGATTAGACCTGTATCTTTAGTCTAATATTCAGCTCTTTAATCTTGAAGGAATTATTTTTTTTCGATTTTGATACTATTCTCACCTCTACAGTTGAATTCAAATGCTATATTTATTTATATATGTATTTTTTTATTATCAGAAACAAAGACGATGCAGCTAAGGTTAATTGATATTCTTAATAGTACACTAACGAGTTAATTAACATTTTTATAAAGTTTTAATATTCAAATATAACATTTACGAATCACACAAATATTACAGTATTCGATGAAAAAAAAACAACCCACATAATATACACTCTTTAGATATATAAGAATTATTACATAAAATTAAAAAACAAGGCTAACAGCATTTAAAAAGACATAAATGAAATATATTAAATAGTAAATATTAACTTTTTGTTAAAAAACAGACAAATTAAATATTTTAAATACTTTTTGTATATTATAGCGAACGACGATGGTATGTTGTTGTAAATTTGTAGCCCTGTAATATTAATATAAAATAAATTTATAGTGCGATAATAATACAATATGTAAAATTATATATATTACATAAATGTAATATCCTTCGGTTGGGGCAGTTTTTAAGAATAATTGTTTGGTATAATTAAAAATAACCAAATTACTCTAAAAAGAACTCCTTCAAAAACCGTATTGAGCATAAATAGTAGTTTTTGTGTTTCAATATGTTTAGGGTTTAATAAATTTCTTGCCATTGTGTCCCATATGTTATCGTTATTAACCACATACTAAAGCTATTTCTCAGATACCTGTTAACCGTTTATCTCTATTCTCTTCTAGTTAAAACAACCAGAAATTTACCACAATCAAAAGGTTAATTCAACTGTTTCTCTTTTATTTTAAAAACCCTGCTCTAGACCTACCTTCAGTCAAAATTTCAGACCTCAGTGACAAATCCTAAAAACTTAAAAATAAAACATGTTTACTTTTTCTGAGCGAATTTTTTTTTTTGTAATTAACAGCAAATTACTTGCCTAGCATCTGCATTGGTCCATCAGTATTCCGTTCGTTACGTATTGTAGAAAATGATTTCCAAAAATCATATATTTTATAAATTTCTTTTTCGACATCTTACCAACTGAGAAAAATTATAAAAGTGTTCACATTAAAATGTATCAAACTATAATATGCTGTAGTTACTAGTCACAAAAAATTATTATTGCCTTTTTGTGTACAATATTAGGTCATATTTAAAAGCCACCTAAAAACAATAATTATGTTTTTCCGCTTATTTAGTTTTTAAATAATCTAAAATCGTGTCCAAAAAAAAATAACGTGGAGAACGTAATAAAATGAATATTTCAATAATTAAAACTAAATAGTCTAAACAGTATATGATTTTTTAGCTTTGACGTGTTATTCTAACATGAACAAGTAAAACATAAAAAAAAATATTATCAAATTTCGACAACATTTTTATGGACTTTTATTTAGAGTGATCTTATTAAGTTTTAGTATAAAATTATTACCAGTTTTCGATTTTAATTAATTAATTTTTTTTTAAATACCTGCACCAAAATATTCACCAGATAATGTGACAAACGAAAACATTATTATTATTAATTATCAATTTTCCAGACCTAACAATCTACGATCGGGGCTATTTTATAAATGGGGTATGTAGATCATATTATGATTCTCAAAAAGTTTTAACTGTTAAAGGTGTAAGCCAAATTAGCATCAAAGCGTTAATTTGAAAGTTATTTTATCTGAGAGAACTAGTCAAGTAGGGTCGACGCATGATGGAATCAAAGAGGAGACGGAGAGGTCACAGGTCTACAGAAATTATTATCAATAAAAGTGTTAAAACCATTTTTAAAAAATCGCTTAGATGCTAATATTTGTAAACACTGCACCTTACTTCAATACATTCTTACTGTGTTTGGTTTGGACTTTACTGGTTTGAAAATACTAACTATTGACTCGTATCAAATTTCGTATATTATATAATATGTCGCAATATCTATTACTGAACTAATATTATTCAACGTACGAGGCAAATGTTCAGTTAGCTTTTCGATTTCCTCTTGAGTTAGTCCATAGGGGTGATCGAATAAGTATTCTTTAACTGCTTGCTTGTCAACTTTGTATCTTGAATACAAGTGAAAACCAAGTAATTTCATTTTTTTTTCACATTGAATACGTGCCTCATCATAAATGTAGTCGAGTTGCTAAAATCATTAAATTAGTATTTTTAATACACAATGTGAATACTTTTATTATTGAAATAATGTATCTCGATTTATTTCTGTTATATTATTCACTAGTTTTATAAAGCGTTTAATTAGTATATATATTTTTTTAATGTATTATATTTTTGGATAAAAAAAATCATAATTACTTCAGTAGTAAATAATGATTTTACTAATGCTCTAAATTCAAGTGGCCTCATAGGTATATCTAGAAATCATTATAAATGTATCCACGTTATAATTTACCAAACTATATTATGTTGTAACAAATTGAGTAGTTGTAATTATTATTATTATTGCGTTTTATGAATAATAGTTGGCAATTTATGGTATTACATATTATAAGTCTCCTAAAAAGCAATGATTTTATTCGTCCGCTAGTTCAGTTTTAACAACCTGAAATCATTTTTAGGCTTAGAGAAACAAGCTGACCTTAGAGACAGGTCTAAGTGGCTATTTCTCTCCCCAGACAGTTGCACACCCGGAGGAAAAAACCGACAGTGGCCGAGTTTCAAACCGAAGATGCTACACTGCGGCCTTATCTCACTCCACCACGAGCCTGCCCCCTATACTTTCTGCATAACAGAATAAATATTCCTCAGAAATGTTGAAAAAAAACGAACTAACCTATAACCATTAACAATTTGTTATGTACCACATCAATGTAGTTATTAGTTTTACATTTCACATGTAAAATATCATACAAAAATCTATTACTGAATTATTATTATTCAACTTACTCCATACGGAATCAATTATCTTTTCGGCTTCCCAATCCCTTATTTTCCAACCGTTGCGTACTGTTTGGTCACTTAAGTATGAATTTAATGTATCCTTGGTAACCTTATGATATTTCATTTCTACCGCTTCATAAAATCGATCTAGTACCTAAAACCGGTGCATTGTTATTTTTAATAGACAATTTGAATATTGAAATTATAGAAATAGTGTCTGGAATTACTACTAGCATAATATTCAAAAGGTTTATAGAGCATTTAATTTTTTTTTAATGAATCATATAATTAGGTATAAAAATAAAAATTACATAACGGTTTTCGAAAATTGATGCATAGTGTTCTAAACTAACAAACTTATATAAAAATATAATTAAATATGGAAAATTCATTGTTGTATTTTTTCTACGCAACTCGAATAATGTTTTGCAGTTGTTTAAAACATAAATGATTTTTATTATTTTTAATGGCTGCTGTTTTAGCGATTTCAGTGTAAAACCTAATTTATGCATGTACATTTTGTTTGTTCAATATAGGTTGAAAATTGCCATTGAAATATAAAATAAACAATCGAGGCTTTAGCGTATGAATCATAAAAAAGAAGTAGTTGTTTTGCAATCTGGCAAACCCATAATATGTACCTTGCTAACACAACCGTTTTATAACAAAATGTTATATTTTAACTTTTTGTAAACCAAACGTTTTTGAAGAAAACATTTTTTTTTTTTTCAAATCAATTCCATATTAATATTGTTATTTTAGACGTTTTATTACTGTATCAGGTTTCTGTCTGATGGTTACACAGGTGAACTTACCCAAGTTAAGTTAGGAATCCTGTGACCATGTGATTATGATAATGTTACCATCCGTGTGGTTATGACCATGTAATAAATAGTGTGATTGTGACTAAAGTAATCAACCGTGTGATTGTGACTAAGTAATGAGCAAATTTTTTAGGCTAACAACAAAAATAAACATTAAGAGTGCCTTAGTGGTGGAAGCGTGTTGTTTTGGATTTTCAATTTTTTAAATAAATACGTATATATGGTCAAGAGACATATATGTATATCATTTAAATATACTTTTGATTTTTATAATTCAACGATTGGTGTCATAATATGTACAATTTGTACAATTTTTTGGCTTGCAAAATATTTGAAAAAACAACCCCTGTAATATAAGTTTAAAACCATTTTTATAATATTTTCAGAAGACAAGTGATAATTTTAGTTTCGACAATACTTCCAATACGATTTTAATGAATTGTACCACAATACTAGGCGTGGTCAAACATTGTGAATTTATCCCAAGAGACACCACAAGAGATAAGTATAATAGTAGTAATTGTAGTGTAATAATATTCTTGATCAGAACACAAGCATGCGTACTATACATTTCGGCGGCGATTTATTAGGAAAAGTTTTAACTAAATAGTTGTTCATATATTTTTATTTTGGTATATAGTCGTTAGTACGAGCATTTCCTAAGAGTTAAAACCGTCCAAGATTTATTCCCCGACTCTTCCAGTACAATACTATACCCTTTTTTAAGTAGCCTCAACTCCTAGATAGCCGGTCGTTTGTCGTAAACGGTTTAATGTGGAAAAAGTAAACCGAACTTGGGAATTTTGTCCAGAAGATTCGGAGCGCGTGTCGGACTAATAGTTCCCCAGAGGACTGAAGCCCCTATTTTATGGGTCAAACTGACCAAACTTTATTCTTTTAGTCGGGGAAAAAATAGGACAACAAATACACATAAAAGGGCGAACCGCAACTGTTTTTAAATAGTAAAAATATGATACAAAACAATAATAATTCCTAGTTGAAATTTCATCGGTTGCTACATCTGGAAACTAATAATTTTTATATTATTCAATATGCTTTTTGCTTAAACAACAACAAAAATGTACTTTTGTCAGGTCTGTTAACTGGATTGCTATAAATCACTTCTCTTTTCTTTTTTCCCCAACACAGCTAAAATATGTTTGAGAGTTTTTTTACAACACGATGTGCCTCAAAAAATGGGTTTAATCCGTTCTGTTACATTTGACTTTTATTCCGCCTTGCTTGTAACGTTCGTTAGTAAGTCTGTAGTCGTTATTGAAAACATTGGCACATTTCAATTAAAATCGTTTGCGTTTTGCAAGTAGACGAGTTTTCGCACCGGAAACAAACACTTAGGTGAGAACAAATAACGATTAGTCTTACACTAAACACGTTACGCGACGGTTTTAAAAAAAAAATCAAATTAAAACCTAAAAGTGGTATACGAGTATGAAAACTTTATAGTATCATTCCGCATAGAACTATACATAAAACGATGGCGAGTTGATGTTGATTGTGAGTTTACAATTTTGGACGCTCGCTAGCCAATAATAGCTAAATTATAGTATATGATCTAGGCACGTGGTTTGCCGTCAAAATCAAAGCAAAAAAAAAAAACAGAAGATGGTCGTTTAAATCGGTAAACATAGCGTGTAACTATTGTGTGTGCTGTGTATAATATAACGTTGGACAATCGGTGGGGTGTGTGCGGCTAATTGCGGCGGTTGTACGCAGGGACGATTTTTAAACCGAAATCGCCATAAGAACAATACCAGCTATGACATCAT